>NC_133618.1:447170607-447473107 GCF_048593235.1 Sminthopsis crassicaudata | reverse complement strand
TCTTGTTTTCACAGTAGAATGGAAGTTCCTTAAAGTTAGAGATGATTTTGTTTCTATTTTTATATAATGAGTACCTAGTTATGCCTGACACATTTGTTATTTTTATTGTTCAGTTGTTTTCAATCATATTTGACTCTTTGTGGTCCCTTTTGGGATTTTTTGGGCAAAGATACTAGAATGGTTTGCCTTCTCCAGGTTATTTTATAACTGAGAAAACTGAGGTACACCATGATTAAATGATTTGCCTAGGATCATACAGCTATCTAGCTGCCTGTCACATAGTAGTCCTTAATATGTTTCTGTTGAATTGAATTGGGTTAGTTTTCTGGGTAGGTGGCTTCACTTGGGGAGTGGGGTTAGTAACTTGTATCATCTCATTTTGCTGAAGATTTCTTTCTAAATATTTGCTATTTTCAGGGTTCCCTGGCAGGGATAAGCTAAGCCAATTTGGGAACTCTGGGAATATCCTCTTGAAATATTTCAAGTTCAGGAAAACAAAGAACACATTTTGTCAAGACCTCATTTTTAAACTCTTGGGTATTTCAAGGGAAATTTAGTCCGTATGTTTGTGATTCATTTGCACTTAACTCATCAACTGCTCGGTTATGGCTCTTTGATGTTTCAGAAACCTTTTGAGCTCTTTCTGTAAATCTCCTCATGCTTTCCTTTACCCACATCCAAAGATCACATTGGTCTAAGAGGGAAGGTTTATTTGGGCTGCAGTGGTGCTGTCTAGGTTCTGTATCACCAAGCTCCACAAACAGGTACAGAGATGATGTCCCCAACGTGTGGGGACTTAGGGTTAGTTTGATGTCATTTGTCTAGCCAGGTAGATGAATCACCAGAACTATACATAGGGATTTTTTGGTCTATCAAAATGGCAGGGAATGCACCCTGGAGGCATATTCTAAGATCTCTGGGAACCATGTTGGTGAAGGAATGGCCAATATAGGAGAATCAAGGCATCAGTGGGTGAAGACTGAGAATGTGATTCCTGTTGGAGAGAAAGCACCTTGTCCCTTGGGTGATGCTATTAAGAGACTCTAATTTGGCTCTCTGGGACAAAGCCCTAGTCACTCCATACTAGTTATGTGTCTATAGGGTGACTAGGGCTTTGTCCCAGAGAGACAAATTAGAGTCTCTTAATAGCATCATCCCAAGGGACAAGGTGCTTTGCCCATGAGTACACATTTGTGGCATTGCTGGTCGGGCTGAATCTGACTCGTAGGTTAAAGAGTCGGCATATTGCTACTTTTAGGGTTAAATCTGTGGCTGGGTTGAGTGGGTCAGGGTATGGCTAGCTTTAGTGGGTCAATCTGTAGCCAGAAAATAAGGGTGTCTATTATAAAATTATAGTTTCTAGGGCTGACAGGTTCTTAGAGATCATCTTGTCTGATCACTGATTTTATAGAGGAAGAAACTGAAGCCCAGAGAGAAGAGGTGACTGAGCTAAGATGACAAGGAGTAAATAACAGAGCCAGGTCTAAACCAGGTGCTCTGATTTTAAATATTGACTGCATGGTGGGTCAGCCAGAGGTTGGGATTAATTGTAGCATTTGGCTAGTGATAAGAGTCTCCATGAATAGAATAAAGTCATCGATAGATTTGGGAATCATATCTGTGTGTCTGGATGGGCTTATTAGCACTGAGCAGCAGTCAACAGAATCAGTGGTTCTGGTAATAAATAAAAGAGATACTTTAATAATAAGAAATGGGTTTGCTTTGCATTTGTGTTTTTAATGGCTCTGTTTTCACAGAACCAGATGAATATTAGTTCCTTTTCATCATCAGTTGTCTATTAGCTACAAAAAACAGTGAATTCCATGTTTGAAGACTCCTGGATTCAGTAATATAATGTCCGACTTTGCTAATCTGTTCTCCCAATAGGTAATTTTTAAAAAAAATTCCCTCCCTGAGTTTGCCCCACTTCTCAGCAAAGATTTAAGAGCTCAGTGGCCTAAGGAACTCTCTGAGGCATCCTTTCTTTTACAAAATATACCGCAGTAATTGACTAGTGTGCTCCAAAGTACTGCTATAAATAATTAAAACAAAACTACCCTTATCAAAATAAATGAAGCAAACAATGTGTCCTTGGCTGCTGAACCCCATTTTGCTGGAAATGGATGGAAAAATATAGTTATTCAGTTTGATCCAATTGAATAAACATTAGTTAAGTGCTTACTATGTATAAAGAATGTGCTAGGATACAAAACTAAACCAAACCCTTCCCCGGCCTTCAAAGAGCTTACATTCTTATTAACCAAACATGTGGTTTGAAGAGAATGTTTGAGGATAGAAGCATGATGGTAGAAAGAATACTGATCCTGGACCCAAGATTGATTCTTAGCCCTTCCTTTACTAGCGATGGATCTAATATGTCCCCTTGAGCTTCTGTTTTCAGATTTGTAAATGGGAGTAACACTGGAAATCACTCAGTAAATAGTCATTACTTCCCCAAAGTGACAGAGCTACAAGGAGAAATAGATCTATTTCTGGATGTCATCAAACATCTGGAGAAAATGAAAAATTTAGGTTCCAGCCAGGTCAACATAATATTGAAACATTAATATTCACATGCTTTGAGTTTTTTTTAATTGTTATTTAATGAAATCCTTTTAAAGTATGAAAATATTATTTCCTTCTTGTGGATTATTCATTTCTCTGTTTAGGCTTTCCTATACCAACATGGAAGATAGTTTTTTGGATGGGGGGTGTATGTATGACTGCTTTGATTGAGATGAACTTAGGGGTCTATGTAGGTCTATTTGGTTAGCTGGTTGGTTTGTCTAACCATGTCAAATGATATGGATAAGTGATAATCCTAATAATGGCAATTATAATGTGAACCTGGAGAGTGGTGGAACTTCAAGGTGTCACCATAACAATAATAATGATGTTAGCTAACATTTATATGGCATTTACAATGAGCCAAGCATTGTGCTAAGCACTTTGAAAGTAATATCTCATTTGATTCCCACAATGGTTTTGTTGTGACTAACTCTTAGTGAATCCTATTTTTTTGGGGGGGGGGCAAAAATAATAGTTTGACATTTCCTTCTCCAATCATTTATAGATGAAGACAGACAGGGTAAAGTGACTTGCTTAGGGTCACACAGCTAGTAAGTGTCTGAGCTCACATTTGAACTCAGGTCTGATGATTACAAACCTAGCCCTCTGATCATTGCTCCACCTATCTACAGAGAACTGCAGAGCCTGGAGACAATAGGCAATAGGATAGATGAGGAAGTCTAATGCTTTCAGGTGAAATCCTGGGCCATCCTGTTCTGGTTATGGCCTGCCCAGCAGAAACCCTGAAATATTGTTTTGTGTCACCTAGCCATTAGGATTGTATTAGACAGAGTCTTGGCCAGTAAGTACATGGATCTTTTCAGACACTTGCCTGGTTGGCGTGTGCAGAGCAAACATTTGTACGGTTGAATGATTTTTTTTTTTTTTTCAGTTTTTGCTTAGGCTTTCTAGTGATTCTAGATGCAAAAAATATGAGACATTGGACAGAAAATGCAGTACAGAGTGATCATCCTGAAGAGAGCTAGAATGTGTCTGGGTCTGGATTTGAATTCGGGACTTCTTTCTGACTTCAGGTCCAGCATTCTATCCAGTACAGTATCTCAAGACCTCATATGTTAAGATACGTCATTGGTACTGATTTCATTTCCAAAAAAGAGGTTGATCCCACAATCTTGGCTTTCTAGAGTGATAGAAAGAGATGCTCAGCAAGTTGTTCTCCTGAGGAGAAAAGGTGCCCTCTGAGCATGATCTGGGGAGGGGAGGGGTATTATCAGATAAGATTAACTCTTAATCTATCTCCCCCCGCCCAAAAAAAGAAAGCCCAGTCTTTCCTGCAAAAGTGGCAGAAAACATTTAAAAGCCACCAGAGGGAGCTGGATCTTCCCCTCTTGACTTAATCACCTGGGGAATTAAATAATAAAGGAAAAAGACTAGTCTACAGCCCAGCTTTGCTTCTGCCAAATCTATCATTTGTTTACATGGGGCGAAACACAGTTTGCTGTGTTCAGTGGGTCCACTGATTTTTTTTAATACTTAATTGACCCTTTGCCTCAGCAGGATAGAGAGTCCCAAATGCAATGATCCTTGACGCTGGAAATTGAAATCCCTTTCATATAAGCATCAGGGAGGTGTCACAAAGTGGAATGGGTCTTGTATTTCTTTTCAGCAGTCCATCCTTCAGTCTATGTGTCTCATTTTCCTTTTCTGTGAAATAAGGGGGTAGACTCAGTTATCACAAAGGTTTTTTCCAGCTTGTTGTTATAAGAATCTATTAGCTCCATTTAAAAAATTTCATATTCAGTAAAAATGAGATTGTGTCTATGTGAGTTACATTGTGTGACGTCTTTAACTGACTCGACTAATGGATTCAGTCAAATAATGATATCTTTATTAATTAATTTATCTAAGTAGAATTGACTAAATTGACTTTTTTGTGGGGGTTATTACAGAGGCAAACCATTTCTGATTTTAAAGGCTTAATTCAAAACAACTTCTTAGTTATTGAGTTTCCTTTGTAATTTTGTTTTCTTATCACCTTTATTTACTAATACAGCCTTCCTTCCCTCCATCTCTTGGAACAAAGAATATAAAGAAGAGGGGGAAATGCAGTATGATAAAATTAACCAATGAAATCCGATAGTATATGCTGCGATGTCCTACTTCTATAATGGCCTTCTGCAAAGAAGGGAGAGATATACAATTTCTGCTATCTTCTTGGGGTTAACTCAATGGGCTTTTATTTTTTTTTAAAGCAGCTGGTTCCTGATTTGTTGTTTCATTAATTTCATTACTGGTTTGTGGGTGCAAGGATAGGGTTAGACATAGAAGCTGAATCTATGTTTTCATTGACATGGAGAATTTTCTGGTGAGGGATTTCTCTTTATTAATATGTATTTTGGGATACCTTCCCTGTAAGTTATAGTTTTGGAAAGTTGTCTAAAGCAATTACATGTTAAAGTACTTGCACAGGATCATACAACCAATATGTATCAGAGATGGGACTTGAACCCAACTTGGCCATCCTGATTCCTAGGCTGACTCTGTCCATTCTAATTTTTTCACCTGGATTACACCCATTACAGTGGACAGCATGGCTTGGGATCCTAACCTGTGTGGCTTGGATAACTGAGTTAGTTGATAGAGATATGAAAAATGAAGGAATCCCATTCGATACACTGTGCTTATAGGAGATAATGATTCTGCAGGACTAGACCTAAGGTAGAGGGCAAAACACTTGCGGTGCGGATGGGAGCAGGATGCTTGATGATGTATCCTCTCAATTTTACTGTTTATCAGTGTACATAGTTTTAATACCATCAAGTCCTGCTTCCATTAAAAATTTCCAAAGCCTCCAATAGTGGTAAGTGTACATGATTTTGAAGAGCTTGGATGTGAGGGTATCATTAGTCAGCCTTGCCTTGGGTTCATAAATGCTTTGCCCTCTGCTTTTGTTAAGATCTGCTGATCTTTTGCTGCTCTTTGGCCATAGAATTGGAAAAAGAGTCTGTAAAAAGTCCATAGTTTGGCTTATTCTATGCTGGGGGCCTAGACCTGTTCAACTTTTTCTTTTTTTTAAGGAGGACCCCCATTCTCTCTCCATCTTCAAAATCATCAGATTAAATTATTTTAATTCTGGAATACTTTTTTTGAGACTGAGTTTATGCTTCTGGGAGCAAAAGGCCAACCAACAAGCAGAATTTCCATGCAGAGCAATTAGAAACAGGGCAGAAGCATCTCCTTCCCCCCACCTCACCCACAGCCCAATGAGGGCCATATCATGATTGCAGTCAGGACATAGACACTCCCCTCCCCAACCCCCTTCCTTTGACCTCTTTTACATCAGGCAATATTTTTTTCTTTTGTGAATCCTTCAAACATCCTCATTCCTGTTTCCCCTTTGCCCGTTATTTTCTTTCCTGTTTCATCCACAACATGCTTCTGCATCTGTTTCTTCTTCTAGCCTGAAGATAATTCATTAAGGTATCTCTCCCCCTTCCCGGGCCTCCCTTCTCTGATACACCTTTCCACCTTCTAACACCCCAACTAAAAAACACCATCAATATTTCATAAACTCGCAGTGACAAATTTATTTTAATGTGGTCCACAGAGAACCCGAGATTGATTGGCCTCTCAGAAATATGACACGTTTCAAAGCAGGATATTCATGGAGTGTTTTAGTGCCTACATTAGTCAGAGAGGAGCAGCGCCTGAATTTATCATAGTTATGACTTTCTCAGTATCCATTTTCTTTTAGCCCCTGACAGCAACTATCTGAATGGTCCCTATTGATTGGCTTTGTGGTTGTGTCTTTAAAATGCACTAGCGGTGGGGGTTTTCAGATAAAATTAAACCTGATTTCCGGGAGACTGGTGTAGGGGGCAAAAAAGGGTCTGCTCAAACTCATTTGCATTTTGGAGGAGAAAATTGAGAGGGGAGAGGAGAAATCAGTATCTTAAGGGAAACTGATTTTTCCAGCTGTCGGTTGGGAGTTAGCAGAAAAAAAATGGAGTGACAAGGTGGAGAAAGGAAACTCTGTGTCATCAGTCTCCAAGCTGGGCTGTCTGGGGTGGTTGAACCTGCTGACAACTTCTGGTTTGGGGTTAGGGGGAAGCCCTTTGACTGTTTCAAGGCAGTATTACCATAGATAAGGGATGGGAGAAAGCTCAATAGATCAGGGAGGAGAGTTTGATACAATGGAACATTTGTCAGCTGTGGGACCAAAGAACCTGGATTCTAACCCCGGATTTGCCCTCTACTACCTTCAAGACCTTGGATAATAATTTTTTACCTCTCTGGACTTCAGATGAAAAGGTAGACGATCAGGAACCCTCAGAGTCCTTCTATCTCTAAATATATAACCCTAAAATGAGGTAAAATGACAGAAATGTAGGCTTTAGAGTTAGATGAGATTGTAGATTTCATTCAGACCAATCCTCTATTTTATTGTAAAGTAAACTGAGAAACACAGAGGTGCTATGACATGTCCAGGGTCATACAGGCAGTAAGAGAGTAAGCAATGATTTAAATCCAGGTACTGATTGTAGATCCAGTGAGGTAGCACCATAGTGCACAGAGCACTGGGCCTGAAGTCAGGAAGCCTCATCTTCCTGAGTTCAATCTGGCCTCAGACACTAGCCGTGTAACTCTGCTCACGTCACTCAGCTCTGCTTCAGTTTTCTCACCTATATAATGGGCTGGAGAATTGATATGACAAATCATGCTGGTATCTTTGCCAAGAAAACTCCAAATGAAGTGACAAAGAGTTGGACAGGACTGAATAGCAGAAGAACACTTCAGAATCATATTGCTTCCTTTACAGTTTTAGGGCTCATAAACTTTTCTAGTTGAGAGGAATCTTTGAGATCAGATAGACCAATCTTTTTTGTATTACAAGTAAGAAAATCAAGGTATGGAGTAGTCAAATGTTATATCCAGGATCACACAAATAAATAGATGCAGGGCTGGCCCTCAAATCCAGGTCTTTTGCCTCCACGTTCAGTATTCTCAGTGCTGTTAAATCAGCTGTTTCTAACCAAATAAGTACAAGGGTAGGTTCTGGTATTTCTAGACAAAAAGTGTATTTTTTTAACCCCTTAACCAGGAAATTGCTCTTCCCTCCCCCTAAACAATCCAACCCTTAAGTTTCCTTATTACAGTCAAGTAAGTCAAAGGTAAGAGTGCTTTCTGGTAAGAGTGTTTTCTAGGAAGCGGGAGGCCAGTTGAAGTCTTCACTGGCAGAGGGCATTCCAATACATAGGATAAAATCATAAATCTTTCATATATTCCTGTTAAGTTCAGCCTCTTCCTGATGGATTATTTTTCATAAACATGTGATCTTTCTTCCTCAGAAAGAAGTTCTTTATGCAATTAATGCTCATAGGATTTAGAGCAAGAGAAGGGAAAAGAATAAGCATTTATTAAATGTCTACTGTGTGCTAAGCACTTTACAAACATTATTTCATTTGATCTTTTGACTCATGTAATCTCACCTCTTAATTTCCTAGATTAGGTAAACAAAGTTTTGTGACTGAAAGCTTTGGTATAGTCCATCAGCTTGAAACTTGGTCTTCTTGCTGTAAAAATTTACTCCAAAGAAACTGTCCCCAGTTTTGGGTTTTCGATCCAAACTCTAGGGTGCCTTCCAGATGTCAATCCACCATTCTCCCTTGATGCACTCGGGCTTCCGGGTTGTGATGCTTCTGGGGCCATCCTCCTGGGCCCAGCCTTGAGCCACATTATGTTTCCCCAGTTCCAGGGGTATGGGCCATACTCGTCCATTATTCCTTGTTACTTGTTAGCAAGCTGAAAGACACAGGATTTAATTAAAAACAAAACTTGACATAAGCGTTTCTAATTGTAATTTAAAAAACTGTCTGTTTTATAAAGGTGACAGTTTGCAAACACAAGTGTGAGCTTCTTCTTACCTCACTTGTCTGCAACCTCATCTCCTCCTCATCTCTGAGTAGCAGAACGCTGCAAAGAGCGAGAACTTAGTGTGAATGACTTATCCTGGATTTCTCCTGAGGAGTGCCAGCCGACATCTGTCATTTGGGTATATTTAGATAACTAAATTCCAGAGAGAGACTCAGGTGCCTGTCTTGAATCACAAATCCGAGGTCCTGACTGACAGGAAAGGCTGGGGCAGACCTTGGAGAACTGTGTAGACATCATTTTGAGGCACTTTGAAGAATCTGTTGGACCAGGTGTATGGATGGATCCTAGGATTTAGAGCTGGAGAGGAAGGACCTCACAGAGGAGGAAACTTATATAAGGTCATGCATGGGATAAAGAGTGCAGCTCTGATTCTTGCCTAGGTCCTCTCTCACCTTGATTTGCTTCCTTGTAAGATAATAATAGCTGGCATTTATTTAGAGTGTTAAGGTTGGTAAAGAACTCTACACGTTATCTCATTTGATCCTCATAACAACCCTGTGAAGTGGATGCTATAATTATTCCCAATTTACAGATGTGGAAACAGATGTCCTGCTCAGGGTCACACAGTAAATGTCTGAGTCCAACATTTTATACATTGCACCACTTAGCTGCCCCAATGAGGGGTTTCTGCTGGATGGTTTTTAAGGTCCTTTCTATCCTTGAATCATGTGATCCTAATAGCATGGGACTGTTTTTTGAAGTCACTCTACTACCTGGATCTAGTAACCTCTCGCAGAGGTGTTACATTTAAAAAGGCAATAGGCCCGAGTTCAATTCTGACTTTTGACATTACTGGCTGTGTCACTCAACCCCCTTTTCCCCTCAGTTTCCTCAGTTGCAAATAGTATCTATCTCATAGGATTGTTGTGAGGATTGAATGAGGTGGTAAAATGCTTAGCAGAGTGCGTGGCACATAGTAGGCACTTAATAACTGTTTTTTTCCCTCCTTTTACTCCTTTCCCATTCCTGGGTTCAGGAAGTAATTAGACAGTGGATTAAAAAACAAATGTTCTGTCTCTGTGGCCCTGGCCTGCTTCCAATCACATACTCTATAGCTAGCCCCATCATGCCGAAGGTCTTACTTTCATTTGCTGTAGTTTTCTGAGGAGAGACACAGTGGGTCTTTGTGTCTTTGGCAATGGGTGTCCAAGGACAGGGTGATGTCTCCTTCTTCTCCAGTGCAACCTGCCATTATTAAGTTCTGGATCACGAATGCAGCATAGCAGAAAGTACCACCATTCCCCAAACATGTGCATAAGCACCTTTCTATGCAAAACTATACTGTGAGTTCAATAAAAGTCAATAGAATAACATGGGCACCAAGAGGGGGCAATCTCATATAATCTTAGGTTACATTAATAAAAGTAAAGACTAAGCGAGGTGTTGGTTATAGGGTTACAGAGCTAGAACTGGAATGCAACATCCTCATTTTAAAGGTGAAGAAACTGAAGGCCACAGAAGCTCCATGACTTACCTGGATCACAGGGAATAAGTAACACAAGTGGTTTGTGAACCCAGACTTCTGACTTCAGAGACATTACTCCATTGTATCTTATTGGTACAATCTTATCTGAGGGAACTCTGTTTAGTTCCTGGTGTCACATTTAATTTTGACTTATTTATTTATGTTGTGGAGGCAACCAGGGTTAAGTGGCTTGCTTAGGGTTGTGCAGCTGGTAAGTGTCTCAGACTGGATGTGAGTTCAGGTCTTTCTAATAGTGGAGCTGGTGCTCTATCCTAGTTGCTCCTTGGAGTCAACCAGAATATGCCCAGAGAAGATAATGCAAGACTGGAAGCTATATGAGAATATGTTGAGGAAACTGAGGATGTTCTCTAAAGAAAATTGGTGCAAAGCTTCTTCAGCTGTGGATTGTAACCCATATGGGCTTGTGTAACTGAAAGTAGGGGTTGTGAAATTATGATTATTATCAGTGAACATTTGATTTGACTATTTGACTTTTATATATATATATATATATATATATTTAAAAGGGTGGAAAAAAGTTTAAGAAGCCCTGGTTTGGGGACATGGGAGCTCTTTTCAGATATTTGAAATGCTGCCATATGACAGAAGTATTAGATTTGCTTTTTTTGGCTCTTGAAGACAGAATTAGGAATTTGGAGTGAAAGATCAGGAAGGGCAGATTTGGACAGAAAGGAAAGAAAAGCTTCCAGATTATTAGAGCTGCCCCAGAAGGGAAGGGGATGCCATGGGAGCTAGTAAATTCCCCCTCACTTCTGGTCTTCAAGCAAAGGCTGGCTGAACACTTGACAGGAATATCATAGAAAGGATTCCGATTCTCTGTCAGGGATGGGTTGGTTTAGGTGACTTTGTGAAGTCTCATCTGGCTCTGAGATTCTGGGAAATATATCATTTCCAGGCTACCTGCTTCTTTCTGCTCATTCACTCATTCAGTCAGTCAGCAAATATTGACTGAGCACCTCCTCAGTACTATGGCAGGCAGTGAGGGATAAAGATGTTGGAGACAGGATTCCGTCTTTCTAGAAGTTGACAGTTTAGTTGAGGAGGCAAAATTCACATATAAAACAGGAAAGTAGAAAAGATGAGATCATTCTAAGTGTCAGGTTGAGCTCTGAGTCAGACACTTCTGAGAGAGATCAGTATGGATTGCTGGGGAATGGGGGAGGGTGTGGGGGTGGTGAGGATGGGAGAGAAAAGGAAGATTCTAGAAAGGGGGAGGTAGGTCTTGAAGGATGAAGAAGAGGAAGGGCATTTCAGGAAAAATAAGCTAAGCCAAGTCATGAAGGTGGCAACTAGTGTATTGTAGATGGGAAACCTGTAAGGAGATGGAGAGGAAGAGGCTAAGGGTGGGGGGTGAGCCGTGGGACACAAGAGTTGAAAATTTCTGAAGCAAGAAGCTGGGAGGGTGGGATTTGAACTTGCCATTTCTTTTCTCCTTCCTAGCTACACTAGGAAGTAGAAGGCCTGTTTTTGAAATCTCTACTATTTTCCCAGAGGGCTGTAGCCTCAAAGATGTTGGTTGTATTTTAGGAGAGATGCTACAAGGAAAACTTGACCTGTAACTCAAACACTTTACTTCATGGTGTGTGAAGAATAACACTCTTTATCTCCGGAAGCAGCCTAGCTTTGCGAGCTGTGGTTAACGTTTATGACAGGTGATATACCATGGGCATTACCTAGCAAGATTCGGACCTCACACCTCACAAGCCCTGTTACTAGAGATACTTCTAGCCTGGGAAAAACATAAGAAATTCTGCTAGAGACAATATTTGCTGGGAAGTAAGAGGTTTTCATCATCTTAAATCAATGTTTTCTACCTTTTTTCTCTCTCAGACAGCTAGTGCCCAAGTCTCACTGGCCCAGTTGCTCCTCTTCAGGAATAAGTGGGCCTTCTTACATTCCTTATTGATTTTGTTTTGTGATTGTTCAGTCATTTCAATCATGTCTGACTCTTGATGATCCCATTTGGGATTTTTGGAGCTAAGATCCTGGAGTGGCATTTCCTTCTCCAGCTCATTTTACAAATGAAGAAACTGAGGCAAACAAAGCTAAATGTTTTGCCCAAGGTAACACAACTAGTAACTGTTTGGGGTCATATTTGAACTCAGGCATACTATCTATTGATTTACCTCCTTGATTCTATAAAAAAAGAGTACAAACCCCCAGGGAGAGCAAAGAAAAACAGAAAGATTACCTTTATCCTATTCTGTATGTATCTATTTACACGCAGGTTGTCTCATTAGAACAGAAGTTTGAGAGCAGGATTTTTTTTAAAAACTCTCATTGCATCTCTAGTGCTTCTGTTCAGTGATGTGCAAATAGCAAGAGTTTGATAAATGGTTGTGGATTGATTATTCTATTTATTCTATATATGAAAAAATGTTTTTAGTAGCAATTTTTATACTAGCAAAGAATTAAAAAGAAGTGACTTCCCCTTGATTGGGGAAGGGGTAAACAGGTTAGCATATACTGGGATATTAATCTGTTGATGGAATTGATGCGTATGAAGAATTCAGAGAAAATTGGGAAGTCTTGTATGAAACAGATGCATAGTAAAATAAGAAGAATCAGGAAAATAATGACCATGACCAAGATGATATAAAGGAAAAGGACACGTCTATGTCCAATACTGACTTCAGAGTTTCGATGACAAAGTAGCAGAAACATGGTAAATTACAAGTGCGAGATGAGGCTTACATATGACCAAAATGTTCATTTGTTTCACTTATGTTACAAGGGAAAGTTCTATCTGCATAATGGGGATGAAGAAATCAAAAAATAACAACGAAAAAAGAAAGCATCAGTGAAAGATTTTTTCTCTCTCCCTCCACGAAAACCTTCTACACTTGAGGAAGAGAATGAGACCCTCTTGGTCTAGGGGGAGGTGTCATCCTAGGGGAGAGTGAGAAAAAGGAGAAGGAAGATCTAAGGGCAGTCTGAGGATCCCTAGGGGAAAAGATGTATATGTTGGGAGATTGTATTGGGTTTTTAAAAAAAATTCTCTGATTGAGTTCAGTAAAGAGGGAGGCTAGCCTAAACTCTGGTTTATAAGAGGCATGTTAGAAATAGCCATGGGTTTGGAATCCCGTGAAGAAATTGAGATAAAGATTAAGTGACCTCTCAGTCACATGGTACGTTTGTGTCCAACATTCTATACATTGTGCCACCTTTGCTGCCTCAGTGAGGGGAAAACCCAGAGATCATCTAACCAGGAGGTGCTTAATCTCTTCTGCGTTGTGGATCCCTTTGTCAATCTGCTGAAGCTTATGGACTCCCCGGAATCCACAAAATAAAATAATAGGATTATAAAGGAAACTTATTACACTGAAATAAAGATGTGTGTGTATGTGTGTATGCTATCCAAGTTCAAGAACCTGCTGATATCTGTGCAGAGTCCCTGTGAGAGTTTACGGATCCAGGTTTAGAACCTCTGATCTAGCCTCACTGGCTCATTTTATAATTGAGAAAACTAAGATATAAGGAGATGGACAACATAACATAATGGAAGATCACTGGGCTTGGAATCAGAGGTCTGAGTTTAAGTCTCAGCTTTGTAATTTACTGGTTGTGTGCTTTTCTGTGAGGCAATTGGAGTTAAGTGACTTGCTTAGGAACACATAGCTAGGAAATGTCAAGTGCCTGGTCAGATTTTAATTCAGGGTCTCCTGACTTCAGGATTGATGTTCTATCCACTGCATCATTTAGCTGCCCCCTAGTTCTGTGCTTTTGAAGCAGTCATTTCATTTCTCTGAGATTTAGTTGCTCAACTGTAAAATGATAATATTTGTACTACCTATTTGTCTGATTGAGACAAAATAGTGCCAGCTTCGGTGCCAGGGATCAAGTTTCTAATTCAGGATGTGTTGCTTACTAGCTGTGTGACCTCGGGCAAAACACTGGACCTCGGTTTCTCTGCAAAGTGAAGACTTGAATCTAAATTGCCTTTGATCTCTTTCTTAACTTGATACACTTGAGCTTCTTAGCTTTTTATTTTTTTGACAATCGTTCTTTTATTTTCAAAATACTTGCAAAGATAGATTTCAACATTTACCACTACTGATCTTTTTAATTCAACTGAAATTGCTCTTTTCAAAGTTACTGATTGCTTAATTGCCAAATCTAATGGCTTTCTCTCAGTCTTCATCCTTCTTGACTTCTCTTAAGCCTCTGACACTATGGATCACTCTCTTCTGGATTTTCTCTTTTCTTGGTGTTTTTATGACACTCCTGTCTTCTAGTTCTCCTCCTGTCTTTCTCTGGCTCCTTTGCAGAATCTTCATCCAGGTTATTCTCATTAATCATTGGCATCCCACAGGACTTCATTTTCTGTTCTATAATCACTAGAAGATTTCATCAGTTCCCTTGGATTCAATTATCATCTCTATGGTGATGATTCTCAAACTGACTTATCCAGCTCTAATCTCTTTGCTGACCTCCAGTTTTGCATGTACAGGTACCTATCAGATATCTTGAATTGGATGTCCTGTAGACATCTTTAACTCAACATGTCAAAAATGGAACTCATTAATACTAACTTTCAAACCCTTTCAATTTTCTAACTTCTCTATTAATGTTGAGGGTACCTCCACCCTCCCAATCATTCAGTCTCAAAATCTAGGGGCTCTCTTTTATTCTATTTCTCATCTCTCACCTCCCCAATATTTAATCTGTTGCAAAGATCTGTCAATTTTACTTTTGTTATATCTTTTGCACAGATCCCTCTTATTTCTAGTGCCCTTCCTCTGTTAGTTATGCCCAATTTATCCTACTCATACTTTTTTTTCATAGTTATTTGCATATTATATCCCTCATTAGACTATGAATGCTGGAGAGAGGTAACTGTCTTTTGCCTCTTTTTGTGTCCGCAGCACTTAGCACAATGCCTGGCACATAGTAGATGCTTAATAAATGTTTATTGACTGATTAATTGACTAAAGTTCCTTTCAGCTTCTTTGTGATTATACGTTCTTCTAACTCTCTAGCTTTTGAACTGTGTGATTTGGAGTGGCAGACACAATGCTTGTCACCTGCCAGGGCCTGAAGCCTCGTTGTTTCTCTGAGTGTTTGCTATAAATTGTTCTTGTTTTCCTGATGGGCTGATAAATCAGAGAGTCTTTAGAAAACTTTCAATGCCATTCAGAAAAAAAAATCTGAGCCCACAGTTCAGAGAACATTGGATATGGAATCAGAGGACTTTTGTTTAAATCCAAACCCTGATACTTATTACTTGGATGACTTTAGGCAATCATTTAAAAAAAATTTTTTTAGCTCCCACCTTCTTCATCTTTAAAATTCTCCTGTTGGTTTTGATAATGTTTAATATTCTTGGCTCTCAATCTGTGACCCTCTGACTATATGAGTCTGAGAGGAAGCATAGTACAGTAGAAAGAAGGGTGATTCTGAAGTCAGAGCACTTGAGTTCAAACCTCCTTTAATGCTTACCATTTGCCTGACCTTGGATAACATAGTACTTTCCTGGGCCTCTCATTCTTCATCTGTAAAATAAGAAGGTTGGAATAGATGGTTTCTGAGGTTCCTTAAAGCTCTGAATCAGTGACACTATGATCTATGGTGTTATCTGGGCTATACTCCTCAATTTCTCAAAGATTAAGACATTTAAGGTAGGAGCCAGAATTGTGTGTGTGTGTGTGTGTGTGTGTGTGTGTGTGTGTGTGTGTGTGTGTGTGTGTAGAAACTGCATGGATATGTGTGTGTGTGTGTGTGCGCGTGTATGTGTGTAATTTGCCTTCGCTAATATAGCCAGTATGTAGAAAAAGCACTTTTTGAACCCAAATCCTCTAACTCTGAAGCTAGCAATCTCTCCCTTATGCCATGCTATTTCTATACCTATGACATAAAGCTAGAGCTGGAAAGATCATAAGAGATCATCTAATCCAAAATGCTCATTTTACAGATGAACAAAGTGAGACTGCCTTAGCTAACTTCCCCTGGAAAAAAGTGATTTGTCCAAAGTCACAGTAGCAGTGAGCCTCAGTGACCAGAACAGAGCCTATATCTTATGCTTCTCACAATACTTTTTCATCGTACATAGTACCCCATAGGCATCTAGGTATCTACTCATATCTATCCTGAGGGAAATAAATATTACATACAAATGATATACATACATACATACATACATACATACATACATAGCTAGTGACTCAGTATAAGCAGAAAGTCCTGGATTCAAGTCCTGCCTCTCACACTTTTTGGCTGTGTGATCCATAAAAAGTCATTAAACCTCTCAGTGCTCTAGGCATTCTTATAAGTTTCAGAGAAGGATCAACCTTCCTTGGCAGAGAGAATTTCTTCACTTGGGAATTCCCTATATCAATAAAATCATAAGTCTAGTCCTTGTCTGTCACTCTCATTATCACTATCACTTTCTATGTCATCTTGCTATATTTGTATCTGCCTATCTGTTTATATCATTTATCTATATTTGCATCCACCTATTTATATCTTCTATCTCTATGTATCAATAACTATTATCTATATTCATATCCATATCTATATCCACATTTATTGCTATCTCAAATGCCATTCTCATATCATCTATATCTCTATCATCTATTATCTATGTCTGTATGGATATATATTTATATATGTACATATATAGATATATAAAATTATGTAATCATATTAAAATCATGTAATCAAACAAATCTTTCTTGAGAGGAGTTAGTTGTTAAAATAGTTCTATAGTCAGAGCATAGTAATAGGGACACTCCAACATATCACGAATGAAAAAATGTCGTGTTCACCCAGTGAAGAAGGGAACATTCTGCTTTTGTTAGTGATTGACCAATTCCCATGAAAAGCTATTTTAAAAAAATTTCTATTTTCATAGACAACCAATTGACAAAGCAAAAAGAGAATTTGTAGTGTTATAGAACTGGTGTCATCAGGCCTCTGGTAATTATGGCAAGGTATTCAGGAACACAACTATTACTAAGGACATTATTAACAAGTCAGATCTGAAATTGCTGAAGCTTCTGCCTCTAGAGATTGGTTTAGGAGAAAAAAGTAGTATTTATAAGAACTGCACAATGGAGTTTAGTAGCTTCCATCTCCTGTGTTTTGTTCTTTTTGTGATATACTATTAAGGTAATCACCGTTTCTCCCAGTTTTGGAAAGAGGGACTGAGCCACACATCACACAAAAGATTTAGAATTGGGAGAGTTCTTAGGGACAAGATATCATTATTGATGTTTTGTGTCAATGCAAATTCTACAAATTGTGTCCAGGAGAAGTCCAGTTTTGTAGGGGAGTGGTTGGGAGACGGGAATCCTAGGACATTAACTCCTGTTGGAGAGACTGCTGGCATGGGGAAAGAACAGAACCAAAGGACAAGATGGGTGATGATCTCGCCTCAGTTGGTCACCTGGTAATATGGAGGATGGCAAGTGTAATAGCCCACTAAATGTGGTACCCTTGGATGAAGTCCATTTTGTTCCACTCTTATTATGGCTTTGCTTTGGATGATCTAGTTTAACTCTCTCATTTTGTAGATAAAAAAGCCCTGAGGCTTATGGTGGCAGGGTATGAACTTAGGTTTTATGGATTCTTGGCAGCTCTTAATTCACACTGTCTAAGAATGACTAGACAACCATCCTTATTAGTAAACTCCTTGAAATTTGGCCTTTCATTTCCAATTTGCTCCACATTTTTACTTTCCTATTTCCTATTGCCACAAGAAATGGCAATCCTCTATTGAACTGAGAATCATGTTTTATTATCCACAGACATGTCCAGACATTCATGGCAGTATCCTGAAGCTTCCTTAGTTAACATGAAGAGAAGTTAATGTAGGGCTGAAACATGGCCTCAGGTTATAAGAAGACTATATAACTCTTATTACAACATGGGTACATAGAAAGTTGACAAAGCTGTATGTACAGTGGCACATATATATGTATATATAGAAATGCAGTAGGACAACATCTGCATTTGCAGTGGTGACATCTGTGTGTGCAATAATGACAACATCTGTATTTGCAATGGCAACATCTGCATTGCAGTGATATACGCACAGTGTTGAAGGCCATATTGCAGTAGTGTCAGCATCTGTATGTGCAATAGTGACAACATCTGTATTTGCTATGATAACATTGGAGGGGAAGAGGTGATAATATCTGTGTGACTAGTGATGACAGTGCTTCTATGTACAGTAGCAATAACATCCGTATGTGTCCTCTCAAGTCCAAGAGGGAAAAATACCCATATCATGGAATTTGAAATGCTATTTTATTTTCAGATTTTATCTCATGCTTCAAATGAGTTTGCTGAACTATCATGAGAAAGGCTATTATTATTTTGCTTTTCAGCCTCAGTTTAAATGACACATGGTAGCAGGTTATAGGGAGTGGTAGCTGCTCTCTGGATTGGTTTTTTCACTATGAGACCTGTCTGCACCATCCTTGGGGACTTCTCATAAGAAATATTTTGCTGTCGGTGATTATTTTCCTCATTCTTTTCCTTCTATGTTCTTTAATGCTTTAAAACTTCACTAATAGAGACTCTCTATTGGGCCTCCCATTGGGACATGGTTAAAGACTAGTCTGTATTTATAAAAAGATTTAACTTCAGGGAATTGTTATTATTACTGGAGACATTTAGGGTTAAGTGACTTGCTCAGGTTCACATAGCTGATAAATGGCTGAGGTAAAATTTGAACTCAGATCCTCCTGACTGGTGCTTTATACTGCATCATCTAGTTGTCCTTCAGGAAACTATTTTTCCCCCTGAGGCAATTGGGGTTAAGTGACTTGTCTAGGGTCTCACAGCTAGGAAGTGTTAAGTGTGGCTGGATTTGAACTCAGGTCCTCCAGACTTTAGGGCTGATGCTCTATCCACTGCACCACATAGGAAACTTTTTTTTTAGGTTAAATGTGTGCAATTCTTCTAAACATATTTCCATATTCATCATGTTCAGCAAAAAAAAAAAAAAAATCAGATCAAAAGGGAAAAAAAAACATGAGAAAGGAGAAAAAAAAAAACCAAAAACAAGCAAACAACCAACAACAAAAAAGTGAAAATATTATGCTTTGATCCACATTCAGTCTTCATAATTCTCTCTCTGGGTGAGTATGGCATTTAGGAAACTACTTGAAAAAAAGTTTAATCATTCTCACCTATTAGCATATAACTGGAGCTCCTTAGGTTAATGGACTATGGGTTTTGAAGAAGGATTAGGCTTATCCTGGTCACAAAGGATGGAACTCTGGAAGCAATGGAGAACAGTTCTGGATTTAGAGTTGTAGAATCTGTGTTCGAATCCCATGTCTACCATCTATTATCTTGCATAAGTCACTTATTTTCTCTGTGTCTCATTTTTCTTATGTGTCTAATGAAAGGTTATAATAGAGGGTTTCTAAAGTCTGTTTTAATTCCAGATTCATGATCATGATTTTGTTTCAAAGAACTTCCTAACAATTACTTGAAAGTGAAATAGCTTGCACTGTAATGAACTCCTGGTCATTTCAGGTGTTAAAGCAGAGACTGGATTAGGGAAGATAGGGAAGGGATTGTAATGCTCCAGAAGAGATTCAACTAGATGATCTTTGAGGTCTCTTAAAGATTTAACAGGGTGGCTAGGTGCCACAGTGGCTAGAGCTTTGGGTCTGGAATTAGGAAGACCTGATTGTGACCTTAGATACTTCCAACCTGTATGATTCTGGCCAAGTCACTTAACTCTGCTTGCCTTGGTTTCCTCATCTGTAAAATGAGTTGGAGAAGGAATGACAAACCAGTCCAGTATCTTTGCCAAGAAAACCCCAAATGAGGTTACAAAGAGTCAGACGTGAGTGAAATAGTTAAATGACAATAAGGGATTTAAAGGATAGGGAGGAATTCAACAGGCAAATAATGGGAAGATGGGCATCCTAGGCATAAGAAAACAGAATGAGCCAAGGTTTGGAGTCAGAAGGATTATGTTCAGAGGCTAGAGAAATATAATGATAGGATAATATAATTAAAAAAAAACACTAAATCCCTTCTTTGTAGAAAGTCCAAAACCCAAACCGTCCCAGTGAATCTATACCGTAATGAATGAAGGTGGCATCAGTGTGTGTCTTCGGATGAACCTCGGAATCTCTCTACCCAGGTTTCCCAGAATAATTGAGGGCTGGAAGGACCCAGAGGCTGCCCTTGCTACCCTAGAAGAAGTTGAATTATTCTCATCTCAGCCTCAGCCACTTCAGGGTTCACTCTCGCTGTCAATCAGGGTTAGAAGGTGGCAGGGAGAGAAGGAAGAGAGGGGATGGGGAGATGGTGCTTTTCAGATAATCAGACACTAATAGATTCACAGTTCATTGACTTCAAAAGCTTCAGCTCTTAGGAGAGCAAACAGTCACTCTTCTGCACAGATATGTGACTCTCTCCCCTTCACCTCCCCACAGTTAAAAAAATAGTGCAAAGGTGGGGAAAATCCACAAAACTGATAGTGGTGAAGTGTTTGCTGTTGGTTAGGGGGTTGTTACTCTCAATTCTCAATTTCTGTTACTTACAGGGTGAGAACAGGTTCTTAATCATGCGACAAATTGAAGTGATATTATTTTGATATGTTGCCAGATGGCAAGAATTTGCATTTTTGTTGTTGTTTGCAAAGAGCTCAGATCAGAGGTGGATGGGCACTACAGGTAGGAGAGTCTTAAAAATCTGCACTGGGTGGTGAGGGTGAATTTCTGCTGCTTCGTTGGGGGACAGGGGGATGGAGAGGTATGGGGGGGAGTTACCTGAGTCCTGCAAAGGGCCTGCCTGCCCTTTTCTGAATGCCCAACAACAAAGAGGGGTAGCAAAAGAAGAGGAAAAGGAAAACGAAAGACCCGTGAAATTTTTAATAACTCTGGGAGATTTGGTTCTCTATCACCAGGTCTTAAAAGACTTAAGGGAGAAGGAAATAAGCATCTGTGTAGCAGTTACTATGTGTCAGAGACTGTGCTACAGAGAGTCTCATTTGCTCCTCAAATAAGGTTTATTTGTGAGGTAGGTTTATTATTATCCCCATTTTACAGTTGAGTAAACTAAGGCAAACAGAAGTTAGATGACTTGCTCAGGACGGTCTAGCTAGATTGGTATGGGAGCAGTTTTCATTTCCTTGAAGGGCTCTCCAGCAGAAAGGCGAGAACAGGAAGAAAGAAATGGATGTAGTAGATGTGCTGCCGAGCTTGGAATCAAAAGAGCTGGGTTCAAATTTTACCTCAGGCTCTTATTAGTTGTGTTACCCTGAGCAAGTCACTTAACCTGTTTGCTCAGGGGCCTCATCTGTAAAATAGGGATAATAATAGCATCTATCTCATAGGGTCATGGTGGGAATCAAAGGAGACTCTGTGTGTGTGTGTGTGTGTGTGTGTGTGTGTGTGTGTGTGTGTGTGTGTGTGTGTCTTGGGGTTTTGCACATGCTCAAATCACCTAAAAATGAAGCCTTCATGTGGAAGATGATAGGAATTTACTTCTGGAAGAAGACATTCTGTGATCTATAACACACGAGTAGGAGAAATTTTGTTCTATTGGCTTCACAGCCTCAACAAGCTGCATTTTAAAACTAAGAGACTGGGGCTCTCTGTCTCTGTCTCTCTGTCTCTTCCTCCTTCCCTCCCTCCCTCTTCTCTTCTTTCTCTGTGTGCCTCTGTCTCTCCCTCTCTCTCTCTGTCTCTCAATCTGTTTGTCTCTTTCTATGTCTGTCTCTCTCTCTCTCTGTCTTCTCTGTCCTGTCTGTCTCTGTCCCTGTCTCTCTGTCTCTATCTGTCTCTCTGTTTCTCTGTCTCCATCTGTCTCTGTCTCTTTGTCTGTCTTTCTCTCTCTGTGTCTCTGTCTTTCTTTGTCTCTGTCTCTCTGACTGTCTGTCTGTCTGTCTCTCTCTCATCTATCTCTGTCTCTGTTGCCCTATCTTCCTAGTGGCATCTAAGAGGTGAAGTTCTGGTCAATCAAAGCTGGATGGGGGAAGGGACTACCTTTTCCCTTAAATCCATGACAGATGGGTTTAGAATTTTGGCCTTATTTTGTCATTTTCAATCCTTGGCCCAGGTTGTGGAGTCTTGAACTCAGAAGCTTAAGCCTTGGTGACCTTGGAGCCAGGATTCCAGGACAACTGTTGCTGTGAGTCCAATGTAAACCCAAGAATCTTTGGGCTTGGAATTTGGTGGAGCCATGGTATATAGGAACTGAGTTAATTTATAAACCTTATCTCCTTCCCTGGTATAAGGTGAGGGGAGATTATGATCCTTTTCCCCACCCCCCACTGTATTTAGGGAGGAATGTTTGTATGTTTGTTTTTTGCTATAGCTAAAATATTCCTTTGCAAAAGTTAATATGACTATCCAGTTGTTAAATGGAACTGAGGTTCTGGAAACATTTAAACTTGAGGTAACACAACTATTTGAGCCTCTGATTAAAATAGAGACTCGACATCCCTCCTTCCCCAACTTCCTGCCAGACAACTTTGGGGGAACAGAAAAAAATATAACATAATCTTCAGACAATGGGAGCTGAAGTATCATTGTTGCATAAGAAAAGTGTTTCATATCTCTTAAAAGATGATATAAACATGAGTTATTACTGTTATTATTATTGTTAGGAAGATAGATTTTAGTTTGATTCATGTACTAACTTCTTAACAGAATTCACTAAAAGTCAGAAAACATGTTCTTCCTCACTGGAGGTCATCAAGTAATCTATCTGACCACTTGTAAAGGTTGTTATAGAAAGGCTTCCAAGTCCTGCCTCATATATCTACTAACTGGAACATGGTATAGTTTGGTGTGATCCTGGTGGAGTCATTTATCTTTTATCAATCTTAGTTTCCAAACTTATAATATTCGGAAAACAATAGCACCTACCTCATAAGGTTATGAATATCCAATGAAATAAAATGCAAAGGGCTTTTATGATCCTTAAAATCCCATAATAGCTATTATTATTCAGTTCTAGATTATACAAAGTGACCTCTGAACTCCTGTGGAAATTTCCCTTCCTGTTCCCTTCCTAGACCTGAGGACCAGGTATTTAGAACTGGAAGTTCACATAAATGTGAACTTTTTATTTTATAGATGATTAAAACTGTGGTTCACAAAGGGAAGTTCACTCACAGGAAGTTGAGCCTGCATTTAAATAGTTTTCTAACTCCACATTTCTCTTTCTATTGGGTCACATTGTAGAGAAATATATGGGGGATTGGGGAAAAAGACTAAATGAAGTCTTTGTTACATTTCCCCAGAAAGTTTTCAGAAAAGGAAAAAAAAGTTGGAAGAAAAAGGTGGTTCCTCCTCATACCTTGTCAAGTTTTTCTCCAATTTTTGTTCAATTCTTTTAATTCTCGAATCCTTAAAGGGTTAACATTCTCTTCAGCAGCTGTTTCTACTACTGGTGCAGTATAAAGAACCAGGGCTATCTGGCCCTACTAACTGTGTGACAAGGGGCAAATCGTTTCTTCTCTCCCTTGTCTGCAAAATATGATAGCAATATTTTTAATTTTTTAATTTGCTGTTGTTCAGTTATGTCCAACTCTTCATGACCTTGTGGACCATACCATCCTTGCAGTTTTCTTGGCAAAAATATTGGAGTGGTTTGCCATTTCTGTCTCAAATGAATTAAGGCAAACAAAAGTTAAGTTACTTGCCTGGTCACACAACTAGTAAGTGTTTGAGACTAGATTTAAACTCAGATCTTCCTGACTAGGCCTAGTGCTCTATCCAATGACCACCTAGATGCCTCCTTTTACTCACAGAATTCACTTGCATGTCATGGCTTCACCTTCCTGAGTCATGGTCCTCTTAGAGAACAAGGGACAAACAACAGCAACAACAATAACCTTATAGAATTGTTATGAGGAAAGTGCTTTATACAACATAAAATGCTATAGAAATGTGAGTTATTGTTATGATGATATTATTTACTAAGTGATGGCAGTAGGTTTTTTGTTGGTATCATCAGTATTGTTAGGCTATCCTACCTTTTTAAGTGATAGGTTATCACTTGGACAAATAAAAAGAGATAAGTCTATCATAGTTCATCATCACACAATGTTGCTATTAATGTGTACAATATTCTTATTGTTCACCCATCATTCTTACATCAGTTCATGTAAGTCTATGAAAAGCATTTATTAAGTAGTTACTGTGTGGTAAATACTCTGCCAACTTTTGGGGATACATATATAAAAACAAGACTGTCCCTGCTCTCAAGGACTTTCCAATCTAGCAGTTGGGAATGAGATTCCTCAGAAAGGACAATTTTTATCATCAAGTCTGGCCTGCCTTGTTGTAATAATATAATTGTAATTAATATAATATAATATAATATAATATAATATAATATAATATAATATAATATAATATAATATAATATAATATAATATAATATAAATAATTGTTGTAAGCCTGGGACCTGGAAAGCCATGCTAGAAAATCGCAGTCTCTGTCTGGCAGGTGCTATTATGCTGGAAAATTTTTGATGATTTGACCTGATGACTGACCATATCTGTCATTAAGCCTAATAAAGCTTACAGTGACCCCCTCACCAGAATCAAAGCTGTGAGTAGGAATTTGGAAGCCAGGCCTGGGACAAATTCAACTGTGTGATGTGAATTGACAGAGGGATCATGTGCAATAGGACTGGCGTGCTCCAGAGAGTGTAGCCCAAGCTTCCAGGGCTCCACTTAGGCCCCCCTTTTTATTGGCTTGTTGGAATTCTCTTCCTCCACATTTTTACTTTCTTAGTTCCTTCAAGACCAACTAAAATCCCACCATTAGACTACGAACTATTTGGGAATAAGAACTGTCTTTTATTTTGCTTTGTGTCCCCTGGGCTTATCCAATGCCTGGCACACAATATATGTTTAGTGTAACACACAGAAGGCAATTATTAAATGCTTATTGATTGACCGACTGATGCCAGCTTCCATGAGGGAAGGCAGCAGATGCACAGGGGTATAGTGCTACAGAAAGGTGGGATTGTGGGAAAGATTTTCATAGTAATTATAGCCTTGGGATGATGGAGACTCAGGATTAGTAGAGAGAGTGGGGATTGTATCCTTTGACATTTAAAACCCTTTCCAATCTGGTTCCTTCTCACCCTTCCAGTCTTCTTCCTCTTCATTCCCCTCTACATATTCTAAGAGGGCAGCCAAGGGATACAATAGACAGAAGGCTGGCCCTGGCGTTGGGAGGAACTGAGTTCAAATCTAAGCCTCAGACAACAATTGTGTAACCCTGGGTAAGTCACTTAAGCCTGTTTGTTTCAGTTTCCTCATCTGTAAAATGAGTTAAAGAAAGAAATGAGAAACCACTTCAGTGTATTTGCCAAGAAAATCCCAAATGAGGTCACAAAGAATTGAACATGATTGGTTGACAAAAAAAAAAAAAAAAGAATTTTTTTTGGAATAGTATTTTATTTTCCAAAATACACATAAAAATAGTTTTTAATATGAATTTTTGTTAATGTTGGGTTCCAAATTTTTCTTTCTTTCCCTTACTTCCCTCTCTAAGATAGCAAGCAATATGATATAGGTTAAACATGTGCAATTTTTTTTCTGAGGCAATTGGGGTTAAGTGACTTGCACAGAGTCACACAGCCAGAGGAAATGTTAAGTGTATGAGACTAGATTTGAACTCAGGTCCTCCTGACTTTAGGGCTGGTGCTCTATCCACTGTGCCAACCTAGTTGCTCTAACATGTGCAATTTTTAAAACAAATCTCCATGTTTGTTATGTTGTGCAAGAAAAATCAGAATAAAAGGGGAAAAAAACTATGAGAAAGGGAAAAAAATAAGCCTACAACAACAAAAAGGTGAAAACACTATGCTGTGATCCACATTCAGTCTCCATAGTTCTCTCTCTGGATATGGATGGCATTTTCCATCCCAAGTCTATTGGATTTACCTTGAATCACCACATTGTTAAAAAAGAACCAAGTCCATCACAGTTGATCTTCTTGTTCCTGTGTATAATGTTCTCTTGGTTTTGCTCATTTCACCTTTCCAGACTTAAGAAAGCATGTTCTAAGAGGCAACTACATTAGTTTCTTTACTCTTCCTCCCATATGACATTTTATTTTCTGACTCAATGATGTTGCTCTGGCTTTCAACGATTTTTATACCTGGAATGTGGTTCCTCTTTATCTCTAATTTGTAGTTTCCTTGCCTTCTTCAGACTCAGCTCAAATCTCACCATCTTCATGAGGTCTTACTTGGTCCTCACATGTTAGTCTCCTTTCTGAGATTCCTTCCATTTTCTCTGTTTATGTACCTGCTTGTTTACATCTTGTCTCCCTCAACAGAACATGATCTCCTTGAGAAATTTTTGACCTTCTTTATATCTCTAATGCTCAGTGAAGTGTTTGGCATATAATGAATGCTTAATAAATGTTTGTGGACTGAAAGCTTGTCAACTCCCTTCCATGGCACTCTTGTGGTTCTGAACCGAAATAAATCAATCAACAAGCATTAAGTCAATATTTACTACATTCCAGCCACTGTGATAAGTACCAGGAAAGGCTGAGAGATGAAATTTTCACTACAGAGACTCAAGAAGGTCATTTAGTAAGGGACTGAGTCCTCCATCACTGGAGGGAACACTCACAGGAGTAAAACACAGATCCTGGAAGTATTTAAGAAACCAGCAAAAATTTGTGAATATTATGCTAAAATTCATTATATTAATTATATATTAACATTACATTAATATTTATTAACATAATATTATCATATAATATAATAATATGTTATATACAATATATTACAAATATACAATATCATACAAATCTTGCTTATAAAATGATTGGTTGAATGTTGTCTTTTTGATTAGACTGCAAACTCCATGAGAGTAGGAATTGTTTAATTTCATCCTTTATGCATACTCCCACTGTTTAGCACTCTTCCTGGCAGTTAGTGGGATGCTAAGTAAGTGCTAGTTAACTGAATGCATATTACTCTAGATGTCTTTTAAATCAAGATGATGATATGAAAGAGAAGAGAAATAAAGGAAGAGACCTAAGCTTATTTTTACACGTAGGTGGCAACCAGCCCTAAGAACCCAGGGCTTGATAATATATTCCCATCACCTTTTCTTCAGAGCTGAGCCAGGAGATAGCCTCTAGCCTAATGTATGACAGAAAGAGAAGATGATCTGGCCCTGGAAGGAATCAGGAATAACCATTGTGCAGACCTTGTGATATCAAGAGAAGGGAAGGAAGGTCTGCAGAAATTGGGTAAATCATTTGTGGTGAATTTATGGGAGAACATGCATAAGAATCACAGTACCTGGAGCAAGGAAAGATGAATTGCTACCTGCATTTGTGAATTCACAGATCCATTTGAGTAGTGGAGTTTTTTGTTTTTTGTTTTTGCCTTTTGCCATAAAATCTATTTCATATAAAAATGGGAAGAAGGAGAGTTGGGAGATTGGAAGGAGGTGGGAGTTCTATTTAGATAAGGATAATGATTTGTTGATTATTAATTATGCTGTGACCTCAGGTCTAATTAAGGTCACTGCTAATTTAATAGATTTTAAATGGGAAGAGATACTTTTCTCCCTTATTTCTTGTTCAACAGCTGGTGCTCTCAAGGAGGAATCCACTGTCAACAACTAATTTCACTCCCTTTGTGACCTGGGGCCAGATTCCAAAAAAGGTTTTCCTTCCCTCCTGAGTGCAATTAAAAGAGAATCGAATTTGGAGTCAGAGGACTGAGTTCTAATCCTGACTGCTATTTATTGGATATGTGACTTTAGGCAAGTCAGCCTCTCTTAGTCTCAGTTTCCTCATCTGTAAAGTTCAGGGTGGGGGGGGTAGGCTGATTGATCTCAAAGGTCCCTCCTCATTTTATGATTCACTGGTCCTGACTTTCCTGTGCTTGTGGGTGAAAGCTTCATTTGCCCAGAAGGGTGTTTGATTGCTGAGTGTCTGAAGTTGACATAAGAGCTGAGCTGAGGAGAGTAGTAGAGTTGTGTGCTGGGGTAATTAAGGGACACTAATTGACTAGATTCTGGATAACGAATTCTCTACTCTGTTTCAGACCCAAGCTCTGGGTTCTGTGACCTTTACAGCCTTTAGGGCTCATCCCCTTACTTCACAGGGCAATTTGGATAAACTTTGGCCATGGCTAATGTCTGTTTGTTTTTAATTAAGTTGAATCTTCCTGTCTTCACTTCCAAAGATTTTTTCCCCTTGCTGAGTGAAAAATTCTATGTGCTTGAAGCCCATAAAGTAAGGACTTAGTAAAGGATGCAAGTCCCTTTGGATGCTGAGGTGCTGGGGTTAAGGAATGGAATTCATAAGAAGAACCATAGTTTGGATCTTGAGTACTGTGGTCAGTGTATCCTAGACACAGGGTTCTTAAACTAGGGGCCCAAGCAATCTCTTAAGAAACAGAATAGAAGTGGGTGAATTCAACTTGTTAAGGAATTTTCTTCCTCTTATTTCCAATATTGTTTATAAATAGCTAGTTGATAAGACTAGTGTCTTACTTCTAGACTCAGCTCAATTCCTACCTTATACAGGATGTTTCCCCCTTCCCTCTTAGCTGTTGAGATTACTTCCTAGTTGCGCTCTCTCTCTCTCTGTGTCTCTGTGTCTGTCTGTCTGTCTGTCTCTCTCTCTCTCTGTGTCTCACTTTCTTCCTCTCTCTCTCTCTCTCTCTCTCTCTCTATATATATATATATATATACACATATATGTACATATATATATATATATTTACACACATGTATGCACATGTATATATACTCATTTGCATTTTATTTCCTTCTCTCCATCTGGAGATAAGCTATTTGAGGTTAGGGACGGCCCTTGTTTTCCTCTATAAACTCAGAGCTTAATATTGTTCCTGATCCTTATTAAACACTTAAAGGTGGACTTGAGTGATTGACTGGCTAAACATAATACAAAGTAAAGATTGGCAAGCAAATTAGAGAGGTGAAAAATAAAGTGTTTTATGAGGTCTCTGTAGGCAGATCATTACTGATGGGGGTTAGGGAAGATTTTCTATGGCTTTTGAGTCGGACTTTAAAGGACATGGAGAAATTCATCACATTGAGTGAGAGGGAGAGCATACTAGGCACGAGGAACAGCATGAACAAAGGTAAGTAAGAAAAATTATGGGACACAGTCAGAGGAAGGAAAGTGACCAGTTTGGTTAGGGAACAAATAAAATGGGCTAATTAATTGTAAGATGTCATATTATAGTCATAGAAAGTTATGTCATCTAGCCTGGTCCTCTCATTTTACAAAGTAATCCAGGTAATGTTTTATCAGAGCATTAATCTTCTTGAGCAGGGGCAAAAAGAAAAAAAATTGGTTAATATTTCTCCAATTCTGACATCAGGAGGGGTGGCTCTGTTCAAAGGACATAAGGACTATACAGTCTGCTCACTGGTGACATCCCTATAGAGGAATTGATCATCTTAAGACCCATGGCCAAATGACACTATCCATTAAGATGTGGCTAGTGCATAGTAGGTATTTAATAAATGTTGGTCAATTGATTGGCCAATTGATTAAGCTTATCTTGTTCTCTGGGCTTTTACTCAGTGGTTGCCCTTCCCCTTCTGATCCTCATTTGGTTTCTTAAGTTTACTTTCCTACTGGGAAGAGAAGTGCTGACTAGTCCACGTAAACATCTTGGACTGAATAGCCTATCTATTTCTTGTTGTAAATGGATGGCTTAGTGCTCGGTTTATCAATCAGTTTTGGATGAGTCTCTGTCAGCATGAAGGGCTGTCATTTGGAAGAGGGATTGGGCATTTTTCTGCTTGGACCCAGAGGGCAGAACCAGGGCATGTGAAAAGAAGTTATAGAAAGCCAGATTGTATTTTTCAACATAAGGAAAACTTCTAAGAATTTGAACTTTTTGCAAGTTGAAAAAGACTTCCTTGAGAGAGAGTGAGTTTCCTGTCCCTGAAAGTTTTCAAGCAGAATAAAGTCCAGTTAGGCATCAAACATATATTAAGCACTTGCTATGTATTAGGAGCTATGCTAAGCACTCTAGATATAAAGAAATGCAAATACACGGTCCCCACTTTTCAAGAAGATAGCATGTAAACCACTAGGAACATATAAGATATAAACAGTGTAAATTAGAAGGCTAGCAACTGGGTGGATCAGGAAAAGCCTCCTATAGAAGAAAGGATTTGAGTGGAGTCAGGAGGGAAGCCAGGAGGTAGAGATAGAAAGGAACTCTCCTCCCCTCTGTCCCTTCCCTGTTTTCTCTTTTTCCTTTCTCTGTCTGTTTCCCTCTCCCTCTTCCACTTCCTTTCTCCCTCCTTCCTTCCCTTTTCCTCCTTCCCTCCCCCTCTCTCCTTCCATCTGTTCTTTCTTTTTCTATCTCTGCTTCTGTTTCTTCTCTGTCTCTCTGTCTGTCTGACCTAGTTCTTCCTGACTCCAAGTTCAATGCTTTATCAATTATCACACATAGATGCTCCAGTTATTTTGTCCATTGTATCTCTGTCTCTATCATCTCTCTGTTGTCTCTGTCCTTTCTTTCCCTTACTTTCTTCCCTTTCCTCTCTCCTTCCCTCCCTCTGTCTCTGTATTTCTTTCTCTCTGTCTCTATTTTTGTCTCTCTGTCTGTCTCTCTCTCCCCTCTCCCCCTCTCTCTGTCTGTCTCTCTGACTGAGTTCTTCCTGACTCTAAGTCCAATGCTTTATCACTTCTCACACGTAGATGCTCCAGTTATTTTGTCCATGGTATCTCTATCTCTGTCATCTCTCTGTTGTCTCAGTCATTTCTCTCCCTCTCTCTCTCCCTTCTCTCCTTTCCTCTTTTTCTGTCTCTTTGTCTCTGTCTGTCTCTGTTTCTGTCTTTGTGTCTCTGTCTCTATCTCTGTCTCTGTCTGTCTCTGTCTCTCTCTGATTCCAAGTCCAAGGGTCTATCAATTATCATACATAGATGCTCCAGTTATTTTGTCCACGGGGTTTTAGAGCTAGAAAGGACTTTAGAAGTCATCTAGTCTAGGCTTTTCATTGAAAAGAAAAGGCAATTTGTGTCTAGAGAAAAAGGGTGAGTTCTTTGACCGTGATCACTTGTTTATAGGTATCATGGAGCCTGAGCTTATAGCTGGACTTGAAACTAGGTGTTATCTTTACTAGGCTTCATTGCTTTTTTCCTCTGAGACTTGACTGATGAAGAAGAATATTCTTTCTATACCAAGAAGTCTCCAACCTTAGGGTAACCCCCTAATTCAGGGAGCATCAGATTAGCTTCAGGGAAGGCTGATATGGTTGTTCCTTTTCAGACAGTATATTCATGCTCTGGGTTATGTCCAGAGGTAAAAAAGACTGAGGGTGAATCCCTGTGGTCCTGCCTGAGAAATGTCCAATGATGACTGATTCCTGGGAAGTAAATAGGCAGGTGGAGAGAGTCTATTCCCTGTCTGGCAGAAGGCAAGGCTTTGCCAACACAATTCCTTTTACTTGTGTCAGCTGTCTGTAAATTTGGGACTGGAAACTCAGACTATTTTGAAAGACATTCTCACAGTTCCCCTTGGCAAATAGGAAGGTACTTTAGATCCAAGGGAAAAGATGAAATGAGGATGGGGGAATTCCTAAGGAGAAAGAGGATGGAGGGTCAACTTGATTTACTGAATCAACCAGTTCAATGAAGACTGGAATTCTGGAGCATGAAAAGCAATGAAAATATTCTGTCCTTTCTTGGGGATAGCAACCAAGTGCAGAGTCTCTGAATTGCACATGTGTAGGAATGTAAGCCTCTGGATAGCATTCATACATATATGTGTATCTAGGCCTGTGGACAGTGTGTATGTGTATGTGTGTATGTGTGTGTACATATGTCTGTGTGTATGTGCATTTTGACTTGGATAATGTGTATTTGTTTATGCCTTTGTAGTCAGGTTTGTAGACAGAGAGCATGTATTTGTGTGTATTTGTCTGTATGTAGGTACATATATCAAAGCAAAGTGAAGGGCACAATAGAAAAAGTTCTGAGTTTAGTTAAAAGATTTTGGTTCAAATCCTTGCTCTGCCATTTAATACCTAAGTGAACCTGCACAAGTAACTTAACCTCTATAGACCTTAATTTTCTTATTTGTAAAATGAGGGGCTGTATGACAACCAATGTCCCTGCCAATTCTAAATCTATAATCCTGTGATTTTATGATGAGATGTTGTGGGTAGGGGTGTGTGTTCATGTGTGTGTGTGTGTGTTGTGTGTGTGTGTGTGTGTGTGTGTGTCTAGGTATTGTGTTAGCTGTATGTATGGATAGCTTTTGTATGGCGTGTTCACATGGGGCACTATTCAGGGTTTGTTTTTTTTTGGTTTGTTTTAGAGAGGAATAGGGAAAGAAGAATCCCCAAATCATAAAATACCTTTGCTCATGGAAATCTTGAGTCTGACTGTCAGAAGACACCCTTTCTCAGCTAGAGTTAGAAGTATTTTGCTCAGGGTTGAATTTCATATCTTACAACCTGCCTTATTAAAATATATATTGTGCCTTTATGAATCTTTAATAACAGGCACTTAGTAAGGAGTTCATAATCATCTCTATTGAGCTTGTAGAAAACACTATCAGTAATATGATGAACTCCTTCCAGTGAGAAGGTTTTTGGAGGCCAGAGAGCAAAGTAGAGAAGGACAGATGGAGTGGGGAGGTCTTTGGGAAGGGACCAGCTTGGGAGTGGGTTATTCATTGCTGTTAGGACTGCAGAGGCTGGTTCAAGAGTGTTCATTTAAGACAGTTTAAGTGGGAATAAAGGAATGTCGGGAGTATTTCATCACATTCGGTTGAAGACAGGAATAGACAAAATGCCTTTGATCTTGATGCTTGTTCCAGGGGGTATTCAGAAAGAGGGTGTCAGGGAATCCAAAGATTGGGCCCAGAATCTTTCCCCCCTTAACTCACTCCTCTTCCAAACTTCCCTATTTTTGCTGAAGGCATCAGCATTCTTTTAGTGACCTGGTGTGTCTCTCCATTTCCCATTCCCACTGCATTAAGTCAGTATTCAGATTTTGTCAATTCTGCTTCTTGTATCTCTCTCCTTTTCAACTATATTATCATCACTCCTTTAACTCAAGTCCTTATCACCTCTTGTCTGGATTATTGCAATTGTTTCTTAACTGCTTTCCCTACCTCCAAACTCATTATCTAAAATCCAACTGAAAAACATCTTCCTAAAGCACAGGTCTGACCATGTCTTTTTCCTGCTCAAGAATCTTCAATAGCTCCCCATGGGATCACAGGCTCATCCCTTTAGACTTGGAAGGGATTTTAAAGGTTATCAAGTTCACCTTCTTTATTTTACAGATGAAGATATATAAAAGACTCAGAGAAGTAATGATTTAGGATTATAAATTTAATGCAAGGAAGTACCTTAGAGGATATCAAGTCCAACTCTTTCATTTCAAGGGGTGAAAAAATATAGGTACAAAGAGCTAACTTGTCTGGGGTCACATAACTAGTAAGATCCTGAAGCAAGATCAGACCTTCCTGATTCCCAATTCAGTATTCTATCTACTACATCTTGCTATTTGGGAGACGAAATACAAACTCCTCTGATTAGAATTTAGTGCTTTCCCATAGTCCCACCATCCTACCTTTTCAAGGCTTTTCAAGCCCTTTGTTGACTTAGGGAGGTGTTTACCCCAAACATGTGAAGACTTCTGCCTAGAAGAATGGGCAGATGAGACCATGAAGTGACTGAAGCAAGTGCTGTGGAAAGCATAGAGCTTGGTCAGACATTGAAGATGGATTGGGTCCCAGGCCATCACCAATAATCTTGATGTTTGTCTTATCTCTGGACTTTGGTAACTCTGGAAGAACTACTGAGGCTGATGATTTTGTACAACTCTGCCTCCTTTAAATCCAATTCATGAGCAAGTCAAGACATCACCCATGATATCATTGGTCATCTTAGAAAAGGAAAGGCAGGCAGCAATAACATATTATTATTATTCCCTTTTACATCTTTATGTTCAAACCAACTACTGAATTCCTCCTCTTCAAAATTCCAGCTCTCATTCCTGCTCCTTGGAACAGGCTATATTCGGTCTGAAAACCCTGGCCTCTTTGACTCCTTCATTTACTTCAAGGATCAGCTCAGATGCCATCTCCTTAAGGAAATTTTTTCCTGATCTCTCTCTCCCCTTGCCCCTACCCCAACTTTCTCCCTCTTCAAGTCATTTTGCATTTATTTATATCTCTATATCATATTCTCCATGAAAATGGAAGCTCCTTGAGGCCAAGATTGTTACTTAATAACTTTTTTTTCCTCTCTCTAACCTAGCACAATGCTTCATTGGGAATAAGTGGTCAACACACATTTGCTGATAGGAATGGAGCTACAATCTCCTTCCCAAGAATTGGCCATCAGCACAACTGGTGTTGTTAGTTAGATTTTTAGTCCACTTTCTAAAGTGAGAATTTATGGTGCATATTGTTCAGGGAGAGAGTGAGATAGGTTGGACCAGAAAGAAATGTTAAAAATGGTGTAGTCTGACTTCTCACCCCTTATTTTGTAGTTGGAGAAAATGAGGCAACAGGAAGAGAGGGGATCTGCCCAAGGCCACCTGGTGAATCAGTGGCAGAGTTGGATGAGGACTGATTCTTCCCATTCCCAAAGTCAGTGGACTTATTACTTTCTACATTTGTCTCTGCATAGGGAGGACCAAGTCAAGATAAGATAAATGAAAAACTTAGCTTATGAAACGATGTAGCAAAAAACCCAGTAGTCTTGGAGTCAGAAGCCTTAGGTTCAAGTCCTATCTCTCACTTACTAGTGTTATCATGGACACATAGCTCAACCACTCAGAGCCTCAATTTCCTCCTTGATAAAATGGGTCTAATATATTGACACTTTCTGGTTTACAAGGTCATTCTAAGGAAAGCAGTTTGTTGACTTTAAGGAAAGCTGTCATTGTTACCATGCAATAGTTACATGTTACCAGTTATAACTTGTGCATGAGAAATCGTGTAAGAGATGGGAGGGATGTGTGTCATCAGTATTGGGAAATTTCTTAGCCTAAGTGTTTCTGGAGAGGGAATATCCAGGGAGTATCTATCTATCTATCTATCTATCTATCTATCTATCTATCTATCTATCTATCTATCTATCTTTCTGTCTGTCGTCCTTCCATCCATCTATCTACTCACCATCCATCCACCTGTCCATCCATCCATCTATCTATCTTACATATACACACATACCCATATATGCTTGTTGTTGTTGTTTCAGTCATGTCTAACTCTTCATGACCCCCTTTGGGGTTTTCTGGGCAAAGATATGGGAGTGGTTGGCCATTTCCTTTTACAGTTTATTTTACAAATTAGGAAACCAAGACAAGGAACGCTAGTCAATGTCTGGGTCAGATTTGAATTTAGATCTTCCTGACACCAAGACTGATGCTCCATCTATTCATTGCATCACCTACTTGCTTGTGCATATATGTATATAAACACACATGCACATTGTAAGAAAGATTCCTTACTTAATAAGCTTGATATACACAAAGACTCATATATAAGTTTTAGCATCTTACAGATTTGCTTTTTGTAACTTTTTAGGTACACTTGGAATATATAGCCAATTAGCAGCATTCTGCAGCAATTTAGACAACCTAAGGAGAAAGGGGAAATCATTCAATAGAAAAAGAGGTATATCTGGAGGAATATTTGCCATGCATCTGGAAGGATTTACTATTGTAATAGTAACCTTAATAATAATAGTATTTACATAGTGCTTTATGGTTTGCAAAGTGCTTTAAAAATACTCTCATTTGAGCATAACTCTCACAGCACAGTAGTGTGAACAAACCTCGTGAGAAGTTGTGAATAAGCATCAGAATAACTCTGAGAGTTAGGGTGCTATTATTATCCCTATTTTGACAGCTGAGGAAACTGAGGTAAAAATAATTAAATGACATTTTTCAGGGCCACACAGTAAATGTGGAGGCAGCATTTAAATTTAGGCCTTTCTGACTCTAGCTTCTGAATTCCCTTATATCCCTTAGCTAAAGAAGAAGTGGCCAAATACTTTTACAGTTGTTAAAGCAGTCCATTTGACCAGAGTTAGGGGGGTTGAAGTATCCATTTTGATGAAGCTGCAGGTATCTCACTCAAGGACAACATATAATTTTTACAAGATGACAGGATACCCTCTACTTTCCTGTGTCCTTGGATTATTTGTTATTTATTATTTTTTCACCAAAAAAGGGAAATAGAACTGGTTGTGGAACAAGACTGGGGGATGATAAATGGACAATTCTAGAATTGAAGGGTCTCCATGAAATACTAAAAGAATAGAGGAAAGTCTGAAAGAAAACAGAATGAGAAGCAGAGATGGCAACTAGCTGGTATCATGAATAGAGTGCTATACCTGGGGTCTGGAAGACCTCAATATGAATCCTGCCTCACCTACTTATTGCCCTGGTGACCTTGGAAAAACCATGTATATGTTCTGTGGATCAGTGTTCTCATCTAAGGGGATGAGAAAAATAGGGATCATAATGATACCTCTTTCCCAGGGTTATTATGATATCTTCTGAGCTCGTAATGGCCTGATCAGCCACAGGCGCTGGACACTGACCCTAACATAGCAAGGTCCTTTTGGTATGAAGGACGGCAGTTCTCCGTTATGAGGGTCAAATGAGATAAGATATATAAAGCACTTTGCAAATCTTAATGTGCTATATAATAAAAATAATAACAATAACTAGAGCACTTAGTATCTGCTTTCAATTCAAGTGCTTTCAATTATTGTTTCATTTGCCTTGAAGGCAGAGAGTTTCTCTTATCTAAAATGGGAATTCCCCATGTTCTGTGCCCAGTAAGCAACTAACATCATAGACCAAACCCCAATTTACAACACACTGTTTCAAGGGGAAAAATATCTTGTGTTGCAAATAATCAATTTATAAGGAGGCTTTTGGAAGACTCCAGTATTAATTTGTCATGGCTGTATATTTTTTAGCAGTGAGTTTGTATCCAAATTTGACTATTCTGTGACAGAGCAGTTAGTTCTGTCTTCAACAACTCTGGAACTGCTCTGTCTGAACAGAGGGCCCTTGCCTTAACAGGATTCCCTTTCCATAGAAGCCCAAGTGCTAGATCCTGAGGGAATAGCAACTTATGTAGTAATTCTACCTGAGTAAGTCATTTGGTTTCCTGAAAACCAGGAGGTTAAGTTCAATAGTCTTCAGGGTGGCTCCCTTTCCCTCCTACGTCCCATGACCCCGTGAAATACTTATTTTACATCAGACACAGAGTGCAGTGGTTGTAGAGTTTGAGTCCAGGACAGGGAGGAGAATAAAAGGAAATTGGCCCATTACTCTCAACTTAGTGAAGGCTGCCTTCTAGATGAAGAGGCACTTAGTACCTTAGGAAGGGATGGGGTGGAGAATTGCCTCTGTCTGGGGAAAAGGTGCAGAGAAGGCATAGTGTGCTATAGGCAGACATTAACCTGGTTTTGAAATCACGGAGCCCTGCTTTCAATGCCAGCTCTGTTGTGTGCCCTTAGTCACTTCATTCTCTGACCTTCAATTTCTTCATCTTGGATGTGGGCTTGGGGTTTGTACTAGATCAGGGCTTTTTCAGCTTTTTCCAGTTGTGACTCCTTTTTGCTTGAGAAATTTTTATGTGTCCCTGCATACATGGGTATATAAAATAGGCTACAAAGCAAACATTTACTGATAATAAATCATAATTTTGTGAGGCCCAATTCAGTGAGACCCTATTTGAGGTTTTGAGCCATAGTTTAAGAAGCTGGGCACCTAGATGACCTCTAAATGGCCAGCCAGCTCTCATATTCTATGGGATGATAACTGGCCAGGGTGTTGGTCAGGGTGATCCATGTCAGGTCAAATGGGGGAACCTCACAGTCTGGGGGTGACCTCAGAGAAAGCAGGTCTCTGCCCCTTATGGCTGGAACAAAATCTCAGGGATCTTGCTGCTGAGCCCTAACTGTCCTCAGTTGTCTGAGGGAGGCACCCTGCCCTTCCGCTGGGGTGAAGGTCCCTGTGTGGTGGGTGGTGGGGGTAGATGGGGTGGGGGTGAGTAGAGGTAATGGAGAGAAAAGAAATCCTGGGCATCTCCAGGAGCAACGTGTGCATATGCAATTATAAGATGGCTGGCAGATGACAAAGTTAGTTAATGTAACAAGCCCTGTAAAGCATTTAAGCCACATTCTAGAGTTTAATCAGCTGTGTAAAGTGCAATATCTATCTTTCAATTTTATGCCATTAAGGGAGACAAGGTTTTGATTAGGTACTTAATCTGAGCAAGAGAAAAACAGGCCCCCAGCAAGCCCACCATAGGGAGCCAAAGGGACACTGGACGGACAATTCGATAAAGGAGAAAGACAGAAATTTAACATAAAAGAGAATTAGTGCAGCGCCTTTCAATTTAGGGCCCAGATTTTTATGGCCTAATCAATTAGAGGCTGAGGCTCTGTGCTGCTGGGAAGCTGAGCAGCCGGGCTGGAGGCTTGGCCATATTAATTCCCTTCATTATGGGAGGTCAGGCCGAGGGCTGCGGGGGAGTCACTGGCCCGGTGTAGGTCATAGCGGGGGCACTGGCTGGGGGGGTAGCAAGAGGGGGCTATGGGCACCCACCAGACTGCCTGGGGATTGGCCCATCTGAAACGAGAAATTGAAGGAGACTGGCTTCTTTAAGAGATGAGGGAGATGCTGGGGAGGTCCTGGCTATGGGACCCTCCCCCTCTGTAATGTCCCCATTCTGCCCTCATGAAGGACAGACTGGTCTATGGCCTAGACCTAGATGCTCAGGGGGCACCTTGTACCTAGGTAGGGTTCATGGCATGTCTAGAGCCCTCTAGGAGCTTGAGAGAGAAGGAGATCAGGGGACCCCCAGAGCATCTAGGTGGACTAGGGAGTGAAGTAGCCTGTTAATCTCAGAAACTGCTCTGTGTGTGTGTGTATGTGTGTGTGTATGTGTGAGTGAACATTTACTTAAAACAACAGAGAGATATTTCCAGCAAATAGAAGTCTCATCACTAGCTCCATCCTGTGATGTCTCCAGCCTGGGAAGGGTGCAAGTCCAGAGGTCCCAGTCCTGTCTAGCCTTTGTGGCACTGAGTTTTGAGTAAGGAGACAAAAGATGGAACAGTTTTTCCAGCATCTGAGTGCTCAATAGGATTATAGGAATGAACAGGACCTCAGAGCTTATCTGGTTTCACATCTCTCTTTGTAGATGAGGAAAAGGAGGCCCTGAGAGTTTGCTTTCTTAAGGTCACATAATAAGTCACAGAGTAAGGATTCGAATGCAGACCGTCTGACTTGAAGGCCAGTTAGGAGGGGACATTGGAGTGAAGGCAGCTTCTGCAAATGCTGCTGCATATGAGCTCAAGACTATTTCTGGGGCCACAGGGCTGGAGGCTCTTGTTACTAAAAGCAAATGTGCCTGAAGACCTCCTGTTAGCAGCAGAAGTTATACACAGCAGGAATTCACCCTCCTTTTCTTCTCTCCCTTCTGTTTTTCTTTCCCTCTCTCCATCTCCTTTTGTTTTATTTTTCCCATGTTTTGTCAGCTTCGCTTCATGAAACTTTTTAGCGTCTTTCCTTTTCAAGCTTCAAAGGTTGCCAAGCCTGCATACCATGTGATAGTGTAGGCAGTCTAGAACCTGCTGAGACATGGACATACATTATGCATAATACATAAATATATTATGTAGTATATACATAAATACATATACTATTTGGTGTACTATATTATAATTATTTTATATTACATGCATACTATATATGCATTATAAAATATTATATATGATATATGCATAAATAAATATAATATATTTATGTATAATAAATAGATAAAGTTACATATATACTACATAATGTATGTCAATGTCCAAAGTATGACATACTACCCTAAGTGAAACAGTCTAAGAAGAGAAAAGTACTTGAGGATGAATAGAAAGTTTGCCTTTCTTCCTTGAACTCTGATGATTCACATTATTCTCAGTACAGTGAAAGGCAACCCCCTCCTCTTTTATTTTTGAAATATAATGTTCCAAGACTTACAGTCTTTTAGAATAAAAGCTGCTAGGTCTTGTGAATATATATACCAATTTGTGTTTAATGGTAGCCATCTCTAGGGTGAGCTAGGGGAAGAGAAGAAAAAAAGAAAAAATAAAGAAATTTACACAATAACTTCATTGTATATTTGGAGGGAATAACAAGTTGTATTTTTGGTAGATTTGCAGTTTCATGTGCAATCATCTGTTTATTGTATTGTGTTATGTAAATGCTTGTTTTGTTTTCTGAATTTAAAACAATGTAAAAATAAATAAGTAAGTAAATAATCAAATAAACAAACAAACAAACAAATAAATAAATAGATGAATAGATAAATAAATAAATAAAGACAAAGTCTGGATGTTTCTCTCCAAAGTGTAGCTCTGTCCCTTGCTACTTCTTGGTTGTGACTCCTGTTTGGTCTAGGAACTTGGTCCACTTCATCTGATGCCTGTTTCTCTACACACAGGGATCTCTGCAGAAGACTTATGTTTGTCCAGCCTACTGAATTTTGAGCTCTGTGTAATAACTCTCTGTTTTGCTTTTCCCCAATACTCTAGCCTCTTGAATTTGTGTGTATGCATCTTAAAGGCTAAGTCTAAAGTTGCTGCTAAGATATATGAATTAGCAATTAATCATCAATCACCAATCAATCATCACTAATATGGTGTCAATAGAGCCTGGCAAGTTTGTACTTTGTCAAGGCAACTATATCGATATCAGAACAAAGGCTCAACAAGTGGGTAACAAGGACTGAAGTCAATTCCTGAGCACTCCCATTGCAACTATAATGTATAAGTAGGTTGTTCTAAGTACAAGAAAGGTATAAGCACAGGGCTCTAAGGGCTCATGAAGGGAGAAATCAGTTCTAATTGGAGGCAGCGTGAATGGCTGCAGAAAAGGTGACATTTGAGGAATTTCATAGTCATAGATAGCAAGGTGATACCCTAGGTAGAGAGAACAGTGTAGCTCAAGAGAGATACAGAGGAAAATGTGGAACAACTCTGGAAAGTTAAATATTCTCTTGGCTACTTGGTGAGGGCACAATTAAGATAACAGTGGAAGATAAGGCTAGAAAGAGATGTTGGGGGGGTCTTGAATGCTAAGATAAGAAGAGTCAGAGAATGGAAAAACCATAATTGTAAAGGAAACACTTTGTAAACCTTAAAATTTGATATACATCTATAAAGTAATCTTATTATTGGTATTATTATGCTATTCCAATCCTTGTAAAATCTCTGATTTAAGAAACACCTTCATTGACTTAGATCACAACAATAGTAATAGCTCATTTTGTTCTTGTTTATATAGTTTGTGTTGTACCTAATGTAGAATAGGCTCAGAGTCTGAAATAGTTTGTCAGCTACAAATATATGTAAACGTTCAGAAATGTAGTTAAGCTGAAGGAAGTTAGTTTTTGTTCCTGTACCTTCTCCTGCTCTCACTCATTTCCACGGAAGGGGAAAAGATCTTTGGTCTGAGAAACTGAGGTACTCAGAATACTGAAAACTTCTGGTAGTTTGTTGGAAGAGTAATTTCTTGAAAACCAGAGGGTTCTTAACTTTTTAATAATCAAGAGACACTTCAAGTACCTAGAGGCAGAGAGACATCCACTGTACTTAGTGGATTTGTCCCTCATCTTACTGCAACCTCATAAGACCAACAGGTAATGACACTTGGCAGAGATTGTCTGCCATGCTCATGCACTTAGTAGAGATCGCATGTGTGGTATAAACTACACAAAGTACACAGGAAGTAGGCACAGGAGAAGCAGGATGACATCACTAGTGGATTTTGCAGTCCCATTGCATCAATATATTCCACATAATTTTTTTTACAGGTTTCCATCATTTCTATTCTTCTCACTTATCACACACACACACACACACACACACACACATACATATACACATACACATACACACATATGTTGGAGAGAGAACATTTAACAGATTAATTGGGGAAATATTTTTATTACTTTTTTTTTTTTTTACTATGCTAATTCATTAAATGCCTTTGTTTTGAGCCAAGTGTGTCCTCTGGCTGACTAGTAAAGATAAACACATTGGTAGGGGCTCATGAGCTCTGTGTGTGTGTGTGTGTGTGTGTGTGTGTGTGTGCGTATATACATACATATATATATATATATATATATATATATATATATATATATATATATGGTCTGCTTCATATATATATATATATATATATATATATGAAGCAGACCATCCATAGAATATTTGAATCTGAATTAGCCTTATTTTGGTGGAACAGTATTTGAAGTGAGGAATGCCTATGTTACAATAGGATCATTCTATCCAACTCACATTTTTATCCTTTTGTAGAATTCAGAAGGTTAATTTCCTTTTTCCTGTCCTTTTTGGTGTGTTATTTATTTTTGACTCATTATTCCTAGGGGTACTGAGAACTAATTCAATGCTATTCTTTGCTATGCTTCACATTTGTTAGAGGGTATTCTGTCTCTAGATTCATACTTACTATCTTATTTAGCACACCATCCCTGTTAGCTCTAGCAACTCTTCCTGTGAGTCCATGCAGAGGCTGTGATGGACTGTGTGAGTTTATGGGAAGTGACAGAGAATTTGGCCTCCCTGACTACGTGATCCTTTCAGAATTATGACAGGTGATACCCACAGGATATAAACTTAGGGAATTTTTTTTGTTCAAACATTTCATTTTTCTGACTACTCAGTCTCTTTTTTTTTTTTAGAAAACACATTTGGGACCTCTTACTACTTTTAGGATTAGGAATTTTAAGCTCAATTCATACCCATCTCAACTGAGAAGAGGATCTTAGAGTCTTCCTTTCCAGAAATGGGAAAGATCAACAGAGCTGGGGTAGTATCACCTCTTGGACCGAATATAGGTAATTTTCTTAAGCCATCCTAATGCCTTATGGGGGGAAAATGAAGGAGACTGGGATAACATGAGGGCCTCTTGACAGCTCTAGTATAAAGCACTCATGGGACTTTCTTGCCTCTGCCTAATAAAATTCATCTTTTCCTTCAAGCTTCTGCCCACAAGCCACCTCCTTTGTAAAGTTTTCCCAGACCCTCTTAGATGAAAAAGAATTCTCTTTCTAACATTTCTCTGGAATTTTTTCTGACTCACCACTTTTCTAACAAGTATAATGCCTTGTATTATATTTATTTGTATACATACTACAACATTTACCATGTTAGATTTTGACTCTGGTTGGGACCTATGCTTGTAAGATTGCAAGGGTCCCGCTACAAGGGTCCTCCTTAAAAGTTAAGCACAACATCCTGGAGACACGATTGGTTCAAGACTCATACTTGAGGTACCTTTCTAACAGCCTAAGGCATAAAAGTCCAGTTATAAGTAATCTAAGGCTTAGAGAGCCAACATATTCTTTTGACTGTACATGCAGAGACAATGCAAAGGGATAAGAAATGAAATTCCACTTCTATATCTGCTGAAATATCTTAAACTTCTCTGGTTAAATATCATACAGTCTATAAGAGTCTCATTTTGCTCCAGTCCCAAGTTTGAGCCTGAGTCAGGACTAGCCCAGGATACTACTGTGAAGAGTGTAAAGTCCTTGTGGATAGGGATCATATTTTTCATCTGCATATTACCCAGTACCTAATATAGTATAGTAAGCCTGCACATATTTGGTCCTCCATATGTGTAGGTTTTGGAATGAAATTGAATTTATTGAATTAGAATGTAGAACTGTTCAAAGGACTTTGATGGTAGAGAGAGATTTTGGATCTTGACTCTAAGGTTAGGGCTGCTAAGAGGCACAATGGATAGAATGCAAGGCCTGGAGTCTGGAAGACTCATCCTACTGAGGCAGTTACTGGTTGTGTGACCCTGGGCAAATTACTTAACCCTATTTGTCTCAGTTTCCTTACCTGTCAAATGAGCTGGAGAAGAAAAAGGCACAACACTGTAGAATCTTTGCCAAGAAAACCCCAAATAGGGTCTTGAAGAGTCAGATATGACTGAAAAACAACTCAACACCTCTGAGGTTAAGTATCCCTTGTGATCCTAACCTGCCCTGTATTTGTAATGTAACCTGCCTGCCAAATTGTAATGTCCTGTCGTCTCTCAATTGTAATCCTTCTCTGGGAGGAGGTTTCTTTTCTGTAAATCCTTTTCTCTGTGAGCAGGTTTCTTGGGAAGCTTCTGGAGCCTCCAGTCAGAGCAAAGGTAGAATCTCGAATCCTCTTCTTCCTGAATCCTGGCTCTGAATCTCCTCGAGCTTCCCTGAAGTTCCCTCGGGAAGTCTTGTCCTTCCCTAATCCAGACTAGGATTAACCTAATCCCAGATTAGGTACCTTGTCACCTTGGGAAAGCCACTAAATTCTTCCAGACCTCAATTTTGTCTGAAAATGAGTAGGACTGGACTAGAGAACTATATCACTATAACTGGGGCTGGAAGAGACCCTGGTAGTCCAGGTCTATCCTTGTTTAACAAGGAAATTGAGGTCTAGGGAGATTTTATAACTAGTCCAAGCTCATTCAGGTCCAAGCATCAGAGGTGAGATTTGAAGTCTAATTATCTCCTTCCATAGTCAGAGGCAACTGGGTGACATCCTAGTCTAAGAGAACAGCATAAAATGAGCTAGGAATATAGGAAAATGTGTCAAGATTTCCCCCTGTACCAGAATTCTAAGGTTTCTTCTAGCTACAGGCCAATGACCCTACAGGGAAGATTCTAAGAAGGAAGTAGTTCCTATTGAGAATCCCTGAAAGTCCAGTTCTGGGAAAACTGTGACCAATGGCTGTGACAAATGTTCTCCCCCCAGCAACGGAGTACCCTGTGCCGGCAACTAAGCTTCTCTAGAAATCTTCATTGTCCAGGCAGTGAGAATCCCTCTGTTGCTGGTTAAAAGAGGGGCAGATTTTCTTGCATAGGGCTCTCTCGCCCTCCAGTTGCAGATTGCTTGCTTCATTGGGGGTGGGGGAGAGAGCGAGGGAGAGGTCTTTCTTACTGAAAAGGTCTGCCTCCACTAGGTACTACATTACCGTTATTAATAACCCTATCAGCTTTTATTGAAAAGATGCTCTCTCTGTCTGAATTTGCCACTATTTCAGCCCATTTATTAAGGCTGAAGTAGCTGGAGTTGCTTCTGACTATATTTATTATTATTATTTGCTGAATGAATGCTGGGATTATGGGGCTGCAGGGAACCGGAGGAGATAAAGTGCCATCTCTTAGAGAGTCTCTGCCCTCCCTTTCCAATACTCTCTTGGGAGTCGTGGAGGGATTGTGTCTGTGTCTCTCTCGATTAAATGCCGGCTCTAATTCCCATTAGTAGATTTTGGAGACCTAGCACTTGGGGATTTATCTTTTATATTCTGAATGCAGTCCTACTTAACAACCTGTTACAACTTGCAGCTCGCCTTAAGAAGCTCTGTTCATTAGTGGCTGGGGGAGGACAGCTATGAAGCTGGGCTTGGAGATGTGCCCCTTTGAAGTGAGCTTGGGTTTGGGCGTGGGGCTGGACAGCCACCTCCAAACAGAAAGCCCCTTTTCCTGACTTGCTAATCTTTTATTGTCATACTCAAGGACTTAAGTATTTTTTGGGGTTAAATGTGCAATTCTTTCAAACATATTTCCATTATTCATCATGCTGCATAACAAAAAATATTCAATCAAAAGGGAAAAAATGCACAAGAAAGAATAAAACAACAAAGAAGCAAACAGCAAAATGTGAAAATACCATGCTTTGATCTATATTCAGTCTCGATGCTTCTCTCTCTGGATGCTGATGGTTCTTTCCATCACAAGTCTATAGGAATCATTTTTAATCACCTCATTGCTGAAAAAAGCCAAGGCTGTCATAGTCAGTCATCACATAATCTTGCTGTTATTGTGCACAATGTTCTCTTGGTTCTCCTCACTTCACTTAGCATCAGTTCACGTAGGACTTAAGTATTTCTAAAATCCCTTCCAGCTCTGAATTCTTGACCTTTCCCTTTAATTTACAGATACAGAGGTGGATGCAAGCTTAGGGATCATTTAGCCCAACGTTCTCATTTAACAGATGAAGAAACTGAGAATTAGAGAAATTGAGTGAGTAGACTATATAGATATAACAACAGCAATAATGATGACTATAGCTAACATTTATGTAGCATTTACTCCATGCCAGATTCTATGCTTAGCAAAGGTGGCGCAGCTGGTAAGTGGGGCCAAATTTGAACTTAAGTTTTCCTGACTGCAGGCCCAATGTTCTACCTATTGCACCATCTAAGACAGGATTTTAATTGAGATAATAAGATTATAATATTGTAGATTTAGAACTGGAAGAGACTTTGGACATTATCTAGTCCAGGACATCTTAAACTTTTTTCCATTCTCAATCTCTTTTTCCAAAGAAATTTTATGTGATCCTGACCATATAGATATGTAAAATAGACATGTAAATCAAATATTTACTTATAAAAGGTCATAATTTTGAGACCCTGACACGTGACCCCATATGGAGTAGTGAGCCACAGTTTAAGAAGTCCGATGAAGTCTCAACTGAGGTCTAAGAGGTTAAGGACTCTTTGACTCCACACATTCCAACTCTAATTTATATTTCTGTATTTATTCTTCTATCTTTGAATCTATTTATCCATTTTTTTTCTTGTCTGTTCCTTCCTGTCTGCTTCTGATTGTCAGACTCTGCTTCTTTGGTCTTCTTTATAGCACTATCAACCCCCAGCTTATTAAACTTAAAGATCCAGCACTTGAAGGGAGCTCAGAGTCCATCTAATCCAATCTTTTCATTTTTCATATGAAGAAACAGAGGCTCAGAGAGACTAAAGAATTTACCAAGGTCACATAGTACTAACGACAGAATTTGCACTCAGCTGCTTTGGCTCCAAAACCCAAACCAATGATCTTTTCACCACCCATGGGAACAGTTTTTTTCCCCCTTTTCTCTAGAAGCCTTAGAACTAGGTTATTGAGCTTATGGTAGACACACCTTTATTTTCTTTATCTTTATTTTCCCAAAGTGGGAGAAAACATATTCTCAATATAAGTTGGCAAGTTTGATGGCAATTCCTGGCAAAATGCTTGGATGGATTATTAAAGGGATGTTTTGCGAAAACTTAGAGAAGAGGCGATCACTATGAGCCAGTAGGATTTCATTAGGAACAAGTCCTCCCAGACTAATCTCATTTCACAGAATCACCCAATCTCACAATTGGAAGGCACCTCAGTGCTCATCTATTTAAACAATAGTTTCCTCTACAGCACATCTGACAAGTGGCCATCCAGGCTTTGCCTGAAGGATTTCAGTGAGGGAGGACATGCTATCTGGGCAGGCAGTTTATTCCACTTTTAAACCTTTTTGTAACTTCTGTCTGGGCAGTTGAGTGACTGCAGTGGATAGTTTGCTGGGGCCTGGAGTCAGGAAGACTCATCTGGAGTTCAAATCCCACCTTAGACATTTACTGGCTGTGTGACCCTGGGCCAATCATTTAACCCTATTCGTCTCAGGTTCTTCCTCAGTAAAATAAATAGAAAAAAAATGACAAACCACTCCAATCTCTTTGCCAAGAAAATCTCAACTGGGGTGACAAGGAGTTAGATAAGGCTGAAAAATGACCGAACATCAACAGAAACTTCTGATTCTTCTAGTGTGACATTCTTTTAAATATTTGAAGATATCTATCGTTCCACAAGCCTTCTCTTCTATGGGTTAAACATCACAAATAACTTGAGTTGCTACTTAAATAGCACAAGATTTGCACGAGATTCATCACCATCCTTGTTTCTCCCTACCTCTCTAAATTAACTGTTGATTATCAATATCCTTCCTAAATTCTAGTACCTAGAACTTGGCATAATGTTTCAGATGTGATCTGACCAGAACAAAGTACGTCAGGACTTTCCCCTCTCTAGCTCTGGACAGTAGGCTTTTCAGTTTTGCTTATATTATACCAGCTTTCTTATTTTCTCCGTGGCTGCTGATTTACGGTCTATTAAAATAACCACATCACTTCTTGATAAACTCTTCCACTTTATACTCATGAAGTTGATTTTTTGAACCCAAGTTCAAAACTTTATGTTTAACCTTAGCTATATGACCCTAGGCTTACTCATTATATGACCCTGGATCACTTGTTTGTCTCATACTTCTCATCTGAAAAATAAGATTTGAGAAGGGAATGGCAAAACAATCTTAATCAGGAAAATCCCAAATGGGGCCATGAAAAGTTGGACACAATTGAAGTCAATGATAATGACAATAATAACAATGATGACAAAACAGCTGCTGATTCTACCTCATACAGCCAGCTGGAAAGCTTTGTTGCATCAGAAAGGCAGAATTGTAGGCTTCCTTATAGCCTTGGATTTCTGCCTTGACTTTTTCCTTTGCAGAGCAGACTAGATGCTAGAAGTGAGACCTTGCTCTGAATTTGAAGTTTGAGCCACATTACTGATACTCCTGGCTTCTTAACTTCCTCCTTTCTCAGTACACCATCCAGAGCCTCTACCCAACAAAATCACTCATTAGAACAAGGCTCCCTCTCACTCCTGCATGGATTTGTTATTGAACACTGATAGTGGAGGACAAAGCTACCAGTTCTTATCTGTCTCTGTCGCAGTGTCCCTCTATCCTTTGGCTTTGGCCTTGTCTAAGCCTTGAATCTCCTCTTGTCCTGGTACAGAGCCTTTTCATGGATGTTGATGTGGTGCTCCTGGATTTGGGACCTCCTCCCACCCTGGTGCACAGCCTTTCTCTGGGTACTCCTGAGTGGACCCCATTCTCAGAGTCCACAGACCTCTGAGTTATTTTCTCTGGGTTTGGTTGAGTTGGGCAAAGCATTTACTGTGACTTTTTCTGGATTTTCTTATCAGAAATCAGTCTGGATCTGTTTAGATAAGTTTGTAGTTGGGAACTCACTCCTCTGCTTTCTATCACTCTGCAATCTTGGCTCCTGAGGTCTTTGGATTACCGGTTCCTTTTCTAGCTCATCACTAATCATTTCTTTAATAATACCTTAGTAGAAATTAGTTAGAATGATCACTGGTCTCTTGCATGAATAAATCATTCTTTTTTTTTCCTTTTTTGAAAATTGGGACAAAACTTTGTTCTCCATCCCTTCAGTTCCTCTTCAGTTCTCCAGATTTCAAGGATCACAGGCAAGAATTCATTTCTTTCTTTCACTAGATTGGTGGATTAAAAGAATGCTGGTTGATTGAGTGAATCCACAGAACAGTCATTCATGATTTGATGTAAACTTAGAAGGATATCCAGTGACTGTCTTTGACCTTGTGTCTAACATTTTTATCAAGGACTTACATGAAAATAGAGATGGTCTACTTATCATATTTTTGAAGATATTTAGCTGGAAGGGAATGGTAAAGAACTGAACAACAGAATTGTTATTCAGAATTGAACTTGACAGGTTGGAACTATGGGTTGAGTCTAAGAAGATGGCATTTAAAAATGATAAATGTCAAAAGTTACATGTAGGTTAAAAAAGTCAACTGAACAAACATAAGATGAGGAAGGTCTGTCTGAACATTGGTTAATATGAAAAATGAGCTATAACCTCAGTGAATCAGAAATGGTAGGCAATAGAGCTCTAATTTGGCTGTTTCCTGGTCTGAATGGTTGCCCATTCTCTCCTTACTAAGCCCCATCCTTCCATTCAGAATCTAAAATATTCTTTCCATATCCATCAACATGTTAAATTCAATCTTCCCCTGGTTTTGGTCCCCCAAAGACACTGTCTCCAAGTCGTATGAAGGAATGACCCTCAAAGGCTACGCTTGCTTTGAGCTAGGCTTTCTTGCATGATTCACATCATGGAAACACATATTCTTTTTTGGCCATTTAGTAGTTCTCCAGACTCCATTAAAGTCATTTTGTTCCATGATACTATTCTTTGAGAAGAGTTTTCTTTTTCCTTGTTCCTTATTCAGTTTATATTTAAAACTGGTGACTTCTTCATTCATATTGGTTAATCCAGTCTATAAATATGCACATTAATCACCCTGTTGGAAAGATCATGGAATTTGAGTCCTGGCTCTGCTATTTACTGCCCATATGACCCCAGATAAATCATTTTACTCTCCTGAGACTCAGTTTCCCAATCTGTAAAATAAAGACATTGAATTAGATGATCTCTGAAGTCCTTTTTAGTTCCCAATCTGTGATCCTGTAGCTAATGTCCACACTTTTTGGTCTAATAATGTTTTATAAATGATAAACATTAATTAAAAAATAATTGATGTATTGTCTTTCTATCACAAACATGGTGATTGCCTTATTCCAAGAGAGTTCTCTTGGAACAAGGTCAAACAAGTTGGTAAAACTAACAATATAGTGACCTCATCTCAACATGCACGTGACATTTCACATCTATAGCACCTCTCTACCTACTTTCTATTTAAAATTAAAACAAATAACAAGAGAAATCTAGTTTTTCTTCCTTCTATCTCCTACCCCATTGGGAAAAAGATTAAAGAAAAATAATTTCTTTCTAAAAAATATGCATAGTCAAACAAAACAAATTGCCTCATTGTTAAAAAAAAATATATCTCATTCTTCACTTTAAACTTCTCTTGGTCAAGAGATGAATTATATAACCTTTCCTCTATTGATTAACTCTAATTTACTTTGCATAATTTGTTGTACATAGTTGTTTGCATATTGTTTCCCCATAAGAATGGGAGTTTCTTGAAAGCAAAGACTAGTGTTTTGTTTTGTTTTTTTCTGACTTCTTCTCTCTGACTCTTCCTCAAGTTTCCAAATGGATATTTTTGAAACAGACTTGATCATGTCACTCCCCTGCTCCAGATGCTTCAATGGCTCCCTATTGCCTTTAGGATGAAATGTACTTCAAAGTACTTTGGAATTATGATCTTAGACTCTGTAATGGTTAAACAACATGTTAGAACTTCCCTTTTTCACAGGGGAGTAGGCCCATGGAATTATGCAACAACCAATTAGAAGGATTTTTGAGGCTCAGAGGTACTTGACATACCAGTGATCCTTTGCAAGTGAACTCTAGCTGTATTCAGAGATTCTGATAGCTGCCAGAAGCCACAGAACCAGGCTTGATAAACTCAAGGGCAGACTTGGGATCTTGCTTGGGAGTTTCTGAACATCCTGTTGCTTGGCTTGTTGTCTACAAACGTCTTCTTCCTTAGACTTCTGATTCCCTACCCAAAAGCTTCTTACCCTTTTCCTACTCCCCTTGGAGCAGAAGAAAATTCTCTCTCCCTCTCTGCTTCCTTGCAGGATCTTTTTTCCTCTGTAAGCTTTATCTCAGAAAATAAATGCTTTGTAATCTGTGAAAAGACTCAATTCCATTTCAGATCCCTTTATGGGTTTAGAGGTCTTTTGTTAATTGCTCCTGCATTACTCTAAGCAAATGATGATGAGGACCTAAACTGGGATGGTAATCATGGGAAACTAGAAAAAAGAAAAGATATAAAAGATTGTAGAGATAGAATTAACAATAGTTAGGAACTGGGTGACAATATTTAGAGACTGAGTGAGAAAGAAAAGCTGAGATTGAGAATCTAGGTGATTGCAAAAATGATTTTTAAATTTTTTTCACAGAAATGGGGAATTTAGGGAAGGTGTTGGGAGGAGAGATGAGTTTGGTTTTAGACATATTGAGTTTGGGTTGTCAGGTAGATACTAAGGCAGTTATAGGACTTAGTTTCAGGAGGCAGATGAGAGCTGTATGTATAAACAGGATTTAATGAGATGACTAAGAGAGAGTATATATAGAGGAAAGGTCTCTAAACCTATACCTGGAGATAGGATATTGATGATATCCCTTCAATAGGCACTCAAATGTATTGCCAGCCACCAGGTTGAGTAGATCAAAGAAAGAGCATTGTCATGAAAATCCAGGGAGAAAAAATTTTTAGAGCAAAGAATTAGCTAATGATATAATTTACTACAGATAACTATTGTGAGGGTAGTTAGATTCACCAATAATAAGATTATTGCAGAGAGTAGCTTCATCATAGCCTTGTGACAAGTTTAGTGTGATAGTCTGTTAGGTGGTTAGAAAAGGGATTGGAAGAAATAAGATTAAGTTGGGAATTAGGGTTATATTTTCCTTCTTTCCCTTCTATTCCCTTTAAGGAAGACTGGGAAAAATTTATAAGTTCAGAAGGATTCTTAATATAAAATAATATATGTGACTCCATAAAACCCTGGTGGTTTATGGCAATCACTTATGATTTAGATTAGGTAAGGCTTATGGGTCCCACAGATGGGCAGAGTTTCCTTATGATAAGAATGGCTGTTAATAATATGAATGTTTCTGGTATAACATAGAATAAGCTTCCAGATGCTTTTCTCCTGACAGTTTGACTGGATTAACAAGACAATAGGGACTGAACAGTAAGGATTGCCCCACAACAGACTTCTCAGGTGAGTCATAAAATGAGTTTAATAGAATACAGAGACTTATTTGCTGATGTTCTTTCATTATTTTTTTCCTGGAATGCCATTCCTCTTTTCTCTCTACTTCTCCCTATTATTCTTACATTTATTTTAGCATTAATTTTTTTTTTTTGAGTTTCGAATTCTCACCCTTCAGCCCTTCCACCACCTTTTGAGAAGGTAAAAATATAATCCTCATTACACATGTGAAACAATGCAACACACATTTCCTTATTAACCATGTTGCCAAAAAAAAAAAAAAAAAGCAAGAACAATTTCTTAAAAAGTAAAAAAAAAAGTGGGGCGTCTAGGTGGCGCAGTGGACAGAACACCAGCCCTAAAGTCAGGAGGACCTGAGTTCAAATTTGCTGTCAGACACTTAACACTGCCTGCCTGTGTGATCTTGGGCAAGTCACTTAACCCCAATTACCTCAGCAAAAAAAAAAAAAAGAAAAAAAGCAAAAAAAAAAAATGCTTTAATTTTCACTCAGACTTCATCAGTCCCCTCTTCAGGGGTAAATAGCATTTTTCATTATAAAACACTGTTTAGATTAGAGAAATTATCTTTAACAATTGATCATTATTATAATATTGTTCTTATTTTATATAATGTTTTCCTAGTTCTGCTGACTTCACTTTGTATCAGTTCATAGAAATCTTCCCAGATTTTTCCAAAACCATTCTCATCATTTAATGTAGCTCACTAGCATTCCATCACAATCGTATACCGCAACTTGTTTAACTCTTCCCTAATCAATGGCTATCCTCTCAGTTTCCAATTCTTTGCCACCACCAAAAGAGTTGTAATAAATATTTTTGTACATCTGGGTCCCATTCCTTTTTCTTTGATCTCTTTGGGATATAGACTAAGTAGCAATACTGTTGGATCAAAGGGTATGCACAATTTTATGGGGCATAATTCCAAATTGTTCTCAGGATAGTTAAATCAGCATTTGTCCTATCCTCCAGTATTTGTCACTTTTTCTGTCATATTTTTTGTCATATTCTTTGATATTTTCTGTCATATCAATCTGATAGGTGTGAGATAGTACCTCAAAATTATTTTGATTTACATTTCTTTAGTTATTGATGATTTGGAGCATGTTTTCATAATTCTATTGATAGCTTTGGTTTCTTCTGAGAACTGCCTATTCATATTTGATCATTTATCAATTGGAGAATGGTTTTTATTTTTATAATTTTGGCTCAGTTCCCTATATATTTGAGAAATGAGACCTTTATTAGAGAAACTTGTAGATTTGTCTCCACCTCCCAGTTTCCTACTTTCCTTTTAATTTGGCTATATTAGTTTTTTTGAATAATGACTTCCTTTTCCAAAATCTTGGATCTTTGGGTTAATAAGATATTAGATTACTGTTTATTGTGTGCCTAATCTATTCCATTGATTAGCAACTTTATTTCATATTTAGTTCCAGTTTTATTTTGGATGATTATTGCCTTGTAATGTAGTTTGAAATCTGGTACTTTTAGGTTTCCATAATTTATCCTCCAAGAAGTCCCATTTCTTTTGTGGGAGTGGGAGAGAGAGAGCATCTCAGTGGATAGACTTGTTGAATGTGGAATCATTAAGTGCTAGGCTTTGTGAATGCAGATAATAATAACACCTGCCTAGAAGGGTTGTTGGTAGGCACAAATGAGATAATATTCATAAAGCACTTAGCACACAGCCTGGCACATAAATGCTTAATAAATGCTTATTACTTTTCCCTTCTCTCATAATCACTCCTGTAGGCTTCCCTGCCTTCAACTTTCTGAATGCTTGTGGAAATGGTAACAAGACATACATTCTTTGTATATCCTGTCTCATGAGTCCTAAGGGAACTGGGAAAGAGAGCAAGATATCTCAGAAAAATCAGCTAGCTGTAAGCCTCTGTGAAGACACTCTCTCTTTTTCCTCACTCTCATAGAATGGGGTATTTACATTTTCTCAATGACTGACTTTCTCTGCTGTTTCAGGAGGATGGGGACACTGTCCTGCTCCAACAGCTTCGGGAGATGTGTGAGAGACAGAGCATTTCTTTAAAAGTGAAGAGATCTGACTTATAAGCAAGCCTGATATTAAATGTATAAATAATGCATCTTGTGGCATTATTTATAATGCAATAACATCTCGATAATGTAATAAAAGTATGCAGGTTCCCAGTGTTTCTCTTAACCCCTTTGTTCCTGGATTATTTGTATGTCAGCCTGGCATAATGTAGAGAGATCTACTTGGGAAACCAGGAGACCTGGTGGACTCAAATACTTGCTCTGAAACTAAATTTTGTGTGACTAAGGGCAAGTTACTTTGGAAAATTTGGATACTGATATCCCTGCCAGCTATGATCCTGTGACTCTAATTAGGTAATCCTGAAAGGTCGCTTCCAGTTTCAACATCTGGATATCTAAATTTCAATTGACATCATGCGTTTTGGGGGGACTTGAATTTGGTATTCCCATTTCTCCTGGGAGAATTTTTTCTTGGTTGGTATCTTTATGGGAACGCTTCTCTTTCAGGGTCCTGTGGGACCTCCTATGGGAGGACCTGATGAGCAGAGGAGATCCAGAGGTTTTATTTTTAGGGAAACCGCACTGAACCTCCTCTTTCTTCTTTTCCCCGTTATCTTTGCTTCCTTGTTTGTTCTCAGTCTTCTGTCATCAGCCTCTTTGTCTGTATGGCACAGTCAATTGCTGTATTACACACCCAAGTTATAAAGAGACCAGAACTAGATTTATAAAGTGTGATATCTTAATGGCAGATCTTAGAGAACCGGTTTTAATAAACAGAAGCCTGCTCCTGCCATACACAGAGCGCCTTGGATCAGTTACCATAGTAGCTCTTTCAATGGATATGGGTAACTGGTTCATTACTTTTAAAATGCAGAGGTTTAACGAGTTGATCTCTAAGGTCCTATCTCACTCTAAATTGTAAGATTGTAATTGGTTGCTTCTAAAAGTGCTCTTAAATCTTTAAACCAGCTTTGTCTTCTTATGTATTTTCAATATATCTCTAACAATCATTTTTTCCAAAAAATTTCTTTTTTATTGTGAATTTAATGATTATCAACAAACACAAACTTGTAATAATTGAAAGACTAAGAGGCATATATAAGGAACTGTGAACTTCTGTTATTTTTTTGTTATTCAATCATTTTTCACTTATATCTGAATTTGTGATCTCATTTAGGGTTTTCTTGGCAAAAATACTGGAATAGTTTGCCATTTCCTTCTCCAACTCATTTTACAGATGAAGAAACTGAGGCAAACAGAGTTAAGTGATTTGCCCAAAGCCCGCTTACACAGCTAATAAGTGTCCAAAGGCACATTTGAACTTAGAGAGATAAGTCTTCCTGACACCATCTCCAGTGCTGGCAGTTCTTCTATTATATAGTTTGGTTTTGAAGTATATATGTATCTATACATATGTGCACATACAGGGCTATGATATATGTATGTGTCCTCATGCATATATAATATGCACATGTATAAATATGTAAATGTGTGTGCTGGGTATATATATCATATGTCTATATAATTATATATATGAAGGCGTTGAATTAGAATACATCCCAGGGAGCATATATAGAATGGAATTATAGAGACTATCCCACTAAGTATGTACTGAGTTGCCCTGGCCCCTTGAGCATTGAGGCATTCATATTTGTTTTTTTTTCCCATTTATCTGCCTTTTGAGGAGATACAGACCTAACTTTAAGCTTACCAAACCTAAGCTTTAAGCAGTTTTACTTGGACTTCACTGAGGGTATAATCTAGTTTACTCTCCCTTACCCTATTACATGTATATTAAATTTAATGAGATAGAAACAAAATTGTTCCATTCTTCATACCTACCGCGACTTGTTTCCTTCTGTGTATTTAAAAGTGTTTTATTGGTGCTTTGTTGGGCATATCTATTATTATCTTTTAACCCACCTTTTCTCTTCCTCTCCCATAGTAGAATCCCTGTCTTGAAACAAATATATACAAGCCAGCAAAATAAATAAACACATCATCTATGTCTGAGAATACATATCTCATTCAGCAAGAGCGTTTAAATAAAGCTTAATGTATCTAACCCTGACTCTGATCTTCCCATACAGAGTGAAGTGGCTATATTCCGGTGCATCTGGGAGACCAGAACCAGTGTCCCCGACAATGCTGTATTTGTCTTCTAGTTCCCTAATGCTGCCATTGCGACGTTCTCCCTCCCAGGGTCTTTGTAGGGCCTCCCTGAGTTGGTACAATGTGGGCTGAACAGGCAGGACAGCTATTCTCTGGAGATCCATTATGGTCCAGTCATAGGCCGCTTCCTCCAGCCTAAATCTGCCCACCTGACCTTTCCAATCTCTCTTCCCTGCTGGCCAGACTCCTGAGTGAGCCTTCAGGCCCGGGAGGATATTGCTGTTCACTGGTCAATCCAGCCATATCCCTGGCAATTAACCTTTTCCCATGCACATACTCCACTGAGGGGATGTCGTGGGAACTGGACTGAGCAGGATATTTGGGGAAAACTCTTCTTTCTGCTCCTTTAGTTCAGATGGGTCTTCCTGGAGTTTTTTTTTCCCTTCATTTTTGGCTTCTTTTGATTGGCTGTGGGAGAAAACAAATCTTGGATGGGGAAAGCACAGTGGCTCCTACCCTCTCATGTCTCATAAAAAAAGGCCACAGAAACTGGAAAGGAAAGGAAGATGATCGTCTTGGCGGCCTCAAGCTGTTGTGATGGGTCTCAGGAGGCCCAGCTTGAAGGCTTATTGAGGGGAGAGGGCAGTGGCAATCAGAGGGGCTCCCACCGGTGAGGAAAAGGCTGGCGGAAAGCCTTCCCGGACCTTTTATCCTGTCTCTGTCATTCCCACACAGATTAATGAGCTCCAGGATGCCCTCAGCCTAGTCCAGACTCCGGTGGGGCTTCCCAAAATAGCAAAAGGACTCCTCGTGCCCAAGCCTCATTCCCAGGCATTGTGTTTATTAGCCCTTTGTATTCAGGGATCACATCCTAAGGTTTCCTCCTCACTGCTTAATCACTGTCCTGGTGGGCACTGTCCCAGCAACCCTGATGGGGCCACTGCAGCTTGTCCTGGCTAGCGTCTGAGAAACTGATGAAGGGAAGAGAGGGACTGGGGCTGCTTCGATAATCACAATAAACCCAATTGATTGAGTAAGGAGGCATTTATTAAGAGTCTACTACATACTAAGTACTGTGCAGGTGCCAGGCATAAAAAGACATAAGGGAAACAGTCCCTGCCCTCAAGAAGCTTATGTTTTTTTAGTAGGAGAGAGCACAGGCACATGATTATATTCAAAGTAAATGAAAGGTCTTTGTGCAGAGGGGAAAAATTTGTGCCTTAGAAGGATCAGGAAAAGCCTCAGCTAAGGGGAGACAAGCTTTGTAGGCATTCTAGAAGGCTGAAGGGAGGAGGGAGAAAATAGTTGTGTTTTGGTGGGACTCCAGGAAGTGCCCCTGCCTAAGTTAGAACTGGTGCAGCGGTGTTTTCGGAGCATCCTGGATTTGGAGGCAGAAGGCGTAGATCTGAATCTTGACTCTCTTACCAACTATCTGGGCAAATAACTTCACCATTCTGGATGCACCCCAATTTCCTCCCTTATACAAATCTAATGATGGAATGTAAACTCTTTGAAAGCAGGAACTGTTTTTCATTTTTTTTTTTTATTTGTAGCCTGAGAACCTAGCACAGTGCTTTGCACAAATTAGAACTAATAATATTCAATTAATTATTAGTAATAGCAAATAAATATTTTATTATCATCAATAAATGTTAATAATAAAAAATAATAAACAAATAATGCATATTTATTTAACTGAATGAGGAGTGTTATGGTAAGTTAATGTTAAAGATCACTGCTGTCTCTAAAATTAAAATTCTAATCTTGCACACGGTCCAACTCCCAGTTCCCCAAGGGGTAGCCTGTTTTGGTACAGCCAATAGAAAAGGGGGCCTCCTAGAAGGACACCTCTATCAGGAGCATTTGACTTTCTAACACAGTACGGGTTTTCTTGAGTCTCTTCCTTTATTTCCTGAGAGAGAAAAGAAGAGCAGAGCTCTTTATGTAAATTAACCATTCATTCTTCCCGGGGTGGATGGCGACAAGACTTGGCACCTGGATTCCTGGATTTGGGGTTGGAGGACTTGAGTTTGAATCTTTGCTCCTCTGTGTGTTTCCTGTATGATTTTTGGGAAAGTTATTCCCTTTCTGAGCTAATTTACTTATCTGTAAAATAAGAACCTTGGATAAGATGATCTCTCTAAAGTCTGTGAGCTTAAATCATAACAACTCATAGTGATATAGAACCTTAACCTTTACCAAGCATGTTACCCATACCAACCCTGTGAGGTGGGCAGACTCCAAGTAAGGGCAATTTGCTTCGCACCATGCTGTCCCCGCTTTGTTCCTTATTCTTTTTAATTATCCAGTGAAGGGGAAAGGAGAAAGGAGGGCACACCAGGCAGGTAGGCTTTTCACACTATTTATCTGCTGCTTTTACTCCAGAAGCCCTGTACTTTTAAGAACTAGTCTGCGTGAAGCTCCTGGGAAGGATCCAGTCCAAAGGAGGTGTTCTGATGGGACCCACTGGTCCTCCCAGTCACACTCAGAATTTCTATTGGGGTTGGTGACGTCCAAGTGGTTATAATTACTTTACAGGTCAGGAGAAGCTGTCAGCCTAGGGCATGTTCAAACAGCAAGGGGATCCTGTCAGAACAACAAAGGGCATTTATTGTAATACCAGGAAAAGCCATTTACTCTGGAACTGTGTTTGCAGTGGGATATGTCAGAAGCTCACATCCCCGACAACTGGTCTTGTTTCTGAAAGCTCTCTTTTGGTTGTTTTCTATTTGCTATACCTCATCCAGCTCTGGGCAGCCAGGCCCCTCAAACCCCCTTATGGAGGAAGCTTCCAGATCCAACCACTCAGAATATTAAGACAGGTCATTTTAGAGGTCATAAATCCAATATCCTCATTTGAGAAATAAGGAAACTGAAGTTCAGGAAACTATATATACATATATACACACACGTATACATTAGAGAAAAAGAGACAAAGACACACACAGAAAGAGAGACACAGAGACAGAGACAGACACACATACAGACAGAGAGAGAAGGAGATCACCTAGAAATAATGAGTGGCAGAGCTGGGTCTTAACTAAGTCTTTAGTCAATTCCAATAGTTTTTCCAGTGTTCCATGCTGCTTTGATAGTGAGGATGCTGGTTCCTTAGGCACAGGAGTTGTTATTGTTTAAAGCAGGGTTTGAACACCCAAGTAACAGAATGACAGACACTTATTTGTCTTAGTGGCTGTTTTCTGTAAATTATATTTCTGGAACTGGTGACCAGGATCAGGACAAACGATAGTATGTATAGACAACTTCTAGATGCAGAATACATGCATAACATGTACACATGTGCATACAGATGTACCATCATAGGTTTGGAGCTTGAGGAGATCTAAAAGTTTGTCTAGATCTGAGGTTTTTAACCTTTACTATGTCTGGACTCTTGGAATCTGGTAAAGCCTATGCATCCTTTCTCATAATAATGTTTTTAAGTAGCATAAATAACAATAATGCTTTTAAACAGCATAAAATAATGTTTTAAGCAGCATAAAATGAAATACATAGAGCTACAAAAGAAACTAATTATGTTGAAAAATATTTATAAAAGCATTTTAAAAACAAGTTCATTGACCTCAGGTTAAGAGTTCTTGATCTATTCAGTCTCATAATTTGACATTTGAGGAAACCATGGCCGAAAGTAGGTGAATGATTTTTTTCAAAGTTATCCAGAGAATAAGCAAAGGTGCTGAGATTTGGACTAGATCCTTCAATTATAAATCGGTACTTTTTCTACTGCAGGGACAGAAATGCATAGCTCAGAATTACAGGCATGTGTAATAGAGACACATGCACAAAGGCACGGATATGTACTTGCACAGATATAATGCACACGTATATGTAAGCATATGGTATAGGTATGAGTGAAGGAGATTTTCACATTTCTGGGGTCCCCTCTTCATGGACAGACAAACATATGAAGAATTCATGTATTCACATACACATTGCACAACAGAGTGGGTATATGTACATGCACACACAAAACATGTGTGCAAAATCACATAGACATGTAGCACTGCCCATGGGCACAGATGTACATAGGAGAGCATTTAATGCTCCTGTACATACATGCACACCCATGGGCATGTGCATAACCCAGACACACATGAGCCCAAAAGCACAGATTCATACCCGTGTGCAAACAACACCCACAAAAATGCCTCCCCCTTTCCTCCCTAAGCCCCCAAACTGCTGCCATCCCCCCATTCAATCCTGGGGAATTATCCATATCTCTGACAAGAGAATAGGTTACTAATGCACCGACACAGCTGTTTTGACACTTTTGATGAATAACATTCAATACTATTAATTGGAACAATTGCTTTTCATTTAACTAAATCACTGGAATTGCTAAACTAAATTGAAACGGAATGTAATTTTGCCTCGCTCTGCTTTAATATGGGCCTCTAAATGTCTTCTCCCTGAAGGATTAGTAACTTAATCACCCGCCAGTGATAACTGCTTCCTAGCCCTCGGCGGGCAGGCTTTCCTGCTCCTCTCGCCAGCGGAGCACTGGAGCGAGCCGGGGGCCCCAACCCTTCTCCTTCCTTTGGGCCCCTCTTCACTGCATTATTAATCAAGTTAAAAATGATCTGCTTCTTTTTTATGTCTCAGCCAGACCTCTATAGATCATCAACATTCCCTCCCCCCTCCCCGTCCCCGTGTCACTGGTTGCCCTGGTCCTTTGGGTCTCATGTTGGCCGGGGTTATCTGAGGGCTGTCTGTGACGGAGTCTTGCTTGTTGAGTTTGGAAGGAGCTGATTTCCTTTCTGTTTTATTTATTTGTTTTCATCTAGCTTTCTTTTTAGCAGGGGAGAGCAGGGCACAATTTCTCCTTTCCTGACTTTGCAGGCTTGTTGTGAGGATGAGATCAGATAAATGCCTCAGGGCAATGGGATGTCCTGGAAAGAGCTAGGAGTCTCAGAGAACTGAATTCAAATTCTTCTTTTGCAATTTACCACCAATGCGACCTTCTCCTGGTCCAGGTCTACAGCTCCCTCCGAAGCAAAATTGGGGGTTGGACTTGAATTACTTCCAAGATCTCCTCCAGCTCCAAATCTATGGACCTGTACAGCATCTTAGAACAGCTCCCCTTTCTTTGGTGCTTTAAAGTTATAAAGCTCACTATAGTACAGAAATAGGAAAATGATTTTACGTAAAGCACTTATTCATCCTCAAAATGCTATGTAACATTAGAAGGTCGTAGTAGCTTTTCTCCCATTTCCTCTGTTCCACTGCTTTAGATGGAGGAATAGAGAATGCTACTCCCCCACTTCTTGCTTCAGGCCCCTTGCCATCGAAACAATCCTGTTTTGCTTGGATTTGCTTTTGGCAATGTAGTTGGGATGATTCTGGCTCATACTGATGAAATTCCAGCCTTGAACAAAAAAGCCTGAAGATTTTAGAAAAGATATGAATACCGCGAAGAAAGCCCTTAGTCCTTAATTTCTTCTGGATGCTCTGATCGTAACCTTACAAGGATAGCCTTCACTATTCAAATCCAAAGATCTTATTCTCAGGTCTAGATTTGAGTGATTTTCTTCACTTAGATACACTGAGCTGCTTTTGAGGTAAAATGCAGCTGTTAACACACAAACCACCCCTGGGATCCTCTGACCTCTCTACCTGCTCTGAGACTCATGTTTCAAGAATCATGGTGCTCAACCAGGAAATGCTAGCTTTGATTAGTGGTCTCTTCCGTCACCTCTTTAATTGTGGGTCTCTCGTAATTATGAAACTTTGAAAGGAAAAAAAAAACCCTCCTGCCTTTTTTAAAGAATCCTGGAGGGCTTAGAAATGGCAATTCCACTGAATGATAGCAAGAGAAGGGATGGGGGTGAGAGGGATGGGATGGGGGAAATAGGGTGGTGGGGGGAGGAAGGAGAAAAGAGGAGAAATAGAGAGGAGAGAAGAGAATTGAAGGAGGAGCAGCGAAGCTACTGCTTATATTATCATCCCTCCATCCATTGCATTTCTACTATTCACCCCTATGAATGCCAAACACTGTGGTAGGCACTGGGGACATAGACAAAAATCAAAAGTATTCTTACTGTCAAGGAGCATACAGTTTAATGAGGGAGATAACAAAGTTTTATTCTCTTTCTTCTTTTCTTTTCTCTCTCTCTGTCTCTCTCTCTGTGTCTCTCTGTCTCTCTCTGTCTCTCTCTTTCTCTCTCTCTCTCATACACACACACACACACACACACACACACACACACACACACACACACACACGGTTTTCTGTTCCCTTGTTCCAGCATCTCCACAACTGATGTAGTTATAGAATGTAATCACAGATCATAGATGTGTTAAAGTTTCATATAGTCAGGAACAATGAGCTGCAGGAAAAATGAAAGGCCCAGTGTCCCTTAAGAGTGTAGTGGCAGGGTGGGATATCAAAACCGAGAGGCCCTTAAGGTACATTGGCAGAGCTGTCTGGGGGTCTGCAGAGCACAGGGAAGATGAGAGTTTTGTAGTTGGTAATTCTATGCTTTTGTGATGTGAGTGGCCACCTGTGCCTCATAGCCAAGGAGCTGGAGAAGCCCAGGCCTACCGCCATTCAGAATGGGGGAGTGGGCTGGAAAATCAGAATTCCTAGATCAGGGTTCCTGGATCCTTCATGCTGTCATGGGGAGAAGGAAATCTCTGCTATCTCTTTACTAAGAATGAATACCTTTCTCTAATTGAGTCAGAAGGATGCAATGCCATTGGACAATGATTTGCTTTTTTTTCCTCTTCCTCCTCCCCAAAAGATAATTAAGATATGTGGTTCCAGAATATACCAACTTTGGTAGAACAGACAATTGGAGAAGAGTTGAGGAAGAATCTCTTTGCTGAGGAGTAATTACTTTGTGTGGGGGGGGAAGGAATGAGTAGTGTATTTCTTTTCCCTCCCTTTACATCCTTCCTTCCATTAGTCATTAGCATTGAGGAGATATCCAGAAGTTAAGCTGTCACTTCCAGAGAGTCTGAGGCACACATTCTCTAGACAGACACAGCTGCAGAGAGGCAGCCACTTGCCGGAGGAAGTAGCTTTCAGGAGTGGTACCCCTATAAGCAGAAAAGAGAGAAAGGAACTAGCAGCTGGAGAAACCAGAAAAGGATTCACTTGAGTTTAGGTCCCAAGCCCAATCCTTGCCATTTATTGTTAAAGGTCTGTGTGTGTAATTAAGGTGTCAGAGAGCCAAAAAGATCTGAGATAAGATTGCTTGGAATGTCAGACCTCAAGGCCTGGGATCAGTCCCATTCTTTGTCCTAGAAGAGAGGAGACCCTCTGAGGAAATGTCAGCTATCTGATAATGTAGATACTACCTTTGACTGGTCTGTTGTGTCTTCTATAGAAATAAACTTTCTTGTGGAGTGTCAAGGTCAGACCATAAAGTGTGGCCCCTCTCATCTAATGTAGGTGCTAGAAGTGTTTGAAAAAAACGAGGATGATAAGAACCCTGCTATGAGGTTCCTGAAGGAAAGAGAACAGTATGTTATAGGAAGATAGGATAGGAAGAGACAGTATGTTATCCTATATTACAGCTCTTCTAGTCTTAACAGTGCTTTGCACATATCAGGTGCTTGATCATGCTTATTGAATTGAATAAACCAACCATTGTTGGACAAAGACTCTTTAGCAAGTAGAGTTTTATCTAGAAGCTAGGTCAACTGAGTTATCCAAGATCTGTGAGTATAAAAGCTTTGGATTGGGGAAAGTTTTAGGAAGTTCAAAAAAAGCATAGAATACAATGGCCCATTTTTTCTTTCAGGAGAAATTTGCTTCAACAGGAATGGTTTCAAGAACAAAATCCTTAAGATGAAAGCAAAATTTGTTTTGATAAATAGAAAATTAGTGGTTGTTTAAAATAACCAAGGTGTCTACAGAGAAAACTTTTCTGAACAATTTAGAGTTTTGAAAGATATATACAGAAAAAGAAAGCATGAACGACAATCTCAAGGTGAATACAAAAGGGTGGTGTAGTTCTATAAAAATAATGTTAGGAATGCTAAAGAAAGCTCAGAATAAGATGAATACAGCTATTAATGTTAAAGATATTAAATTTTAAAAAATTAGTTTAAAGGCAATAGGAGTGTCAAAGAAAGGTAAAGATTAGGATAAATGATTAATAGAGGACATAGAGAAGGCTGAACTACTCAACTCCCATTTTACTTCTGTTTCTTGTTTCGTTAAAAATGATCTTTTTACTGAGAAGGCTGTAACAAAATTATTGGCTGGGAGTGAAAACCCAGGATAAATGAGGGACTGGTAAGGTAATATGCAGAAGACTTCAATGCATTCAACTAATACTGACCTCCTCAAACTATATCCCTGGAGAGTCAAAGAACTGTAGGATGTTATTACTGGGCTGCTGTTAGTGATCTTTGAAAGAGTTTAGAGACTGGGAGAGCTGCCATAGGATTAGAAAAGGGAAAATGCCTCAATTTTTTTTTTTACAAAGGGAAGAGGGTGAAGAATGAAAACTTTGTCAGTGACCTTGTTTCCTACTGCTGGCTAAATTTTCAAAACCATTATTAAAGGGATGGTTTGTGAGCACTTAGAAAGGGAAAAAATAATTACCAAAAGCTACATTATTTCATCAACAACAGACTACTGTTATTTCTTATTTTGACAAGGATAAAATTTGCTAAGTAGTTCAGAGGATTGTGGTAGTCACAGAATAATTAGATTTTTATAAAACATTTGACAAAATCTTTTATTCTATCCTCATGGTCAAAATGGAAAGACATAAGCTGGATGATGGGTAAATTAGATAGAGGTGAATGACTGTCCCCGAAGGGTTTTCATTAAAGATTTAAAGTTACTTTAAAGGGAGGTATTCCCTGTAAAGTGTCAGGAATGTGTCTGTGACCTTATGTCATTTAACATTTTTCATCATTGACTTATATAAAACGATAATAAGTATAGCTATCAGATTTTCAGATCATATTAAGTTTGAAGGATACTTAAAACACTGAATAATACAGTTAAAATCCAAAATGATTTAGGCAGATTATAATTTGGGCAGAAAGAATTAGATAAAACTTAAATAGTAATGAATTCAAAGTTCTGCAATTGGATATGAAAAGTTAGCTTCACAAGGATAGGATGGAAAGGTATTACTAGTCCATTGTTACTGTGAAAAAGACTTGGTGGGGTTATTAGATTAGATTGCTGATTTAGTATGACTATTAGTGTGCTGTGGTAACCAAAAAGCTAATGCTATCTTAGGTTTCATTAGGAGAAAGGTTGTATTTAGAGTGAGGAAGACCACACCATATCTGTCCTGATGAGACCATTATCTAAAATAGGGCTTCTTAAAGTTTTTCCACCCTTTTCACCATAGAAATTTTTACATGAACCCAGGTATATAGGTATATAAAATAGGTAATACAAATCAAACATAAGAAACTTATTTTGAAACAATTCTTTTATATATATGATGAAAAGAAATTTGCATACCAGTGAGATGGATGTGCTTGTTTATTTTTACATACAGAATTAAATCTTGGTAGAATGTTTAATTCCTTTTACCATTGCCAAATTTTTCATGATCCCCACATTCATTTGTATGATTCCATATGGGGATGTGATCCATAGTTTAAGAAGCTTTGATCTAAAGTACTATTTTTAGTTTGGGTCACCATTGAGGAATAGTAATAATTCCTCATTTATATATTTTATATATATTATTTTTTATATATTTATATATTACATATAAAATATTTTCCTTGTATCTATGAGGTAGTGCAAGTATTATTATTCCCATTTTAGAGATAAGAATATTGAGACTTCTCTTTGAGATTTCTTACTGTGTTTGGGAGTTCCATCAGAACAGAGCAGTTTCTGGGGTTAATTCTATATGGCCTTTCTGTAGTCACTTTACCACATACTTTACATAAGTTATCTCATTTTATTCTCACAATGCGGTGGTGAGAAAGGTGGTTCAGGTATTATTACATTCCCTCATTCCTAGTTAGAGAGAGGGAAGTATTGCTGTTGTTGTTTGTCCTTAGTACTTGAAGAGGACCGTGAGTGATATACCCTGGAGTCAGGAAATCTTGCCTTTGACATATGTCATACATATTTGCCGGGGTAGGCATTTAACATTTCAGTGATCCATATTCTTAAATTACACATGCATTCCTTTTTTTGGAGAGATTTTTCACTTTGAAAAATAAATGTATAAATGTATAAATGAGGAATATGGCTTACAGAGTCTAAGTGACCAGTCTAGTGTAATCTGACTAGTAAGTGGCAGGACCCGGAATAAAATTCATGTCTTTTTCATCCCAAGAAAATATACTTTTATTATGTTCCTGACTATATAAGTTTCTCACTGAATTATGATATGGCCCTGGGTTTGGCTATGGAATCATTCTACAGTTTCTTGTTTGCCTTGGAATCCCAGTGTTTTTGTTTACAAGGTGCCTATCGTGATCCCAACATCGTAGACTAGAAAGAACCTGACATTGGTACTGGAAGGCCCCAAATTCAAATCCTGGCTCTGCTATTTACTAAATGTAACCTTGGGAAAACTTGTCCTTCTGGACTCCACTTTCTCCCTCTGCCAAATGAGGGGGTTGCTCTAATAACCTCCAAGGCCTCTTCTAGTTCTTACTCCTGGAACCTATTTTGTGCTCAGTACTGTGGTTGAGATGAAATTGGAAACCCAATCTTGTGGCCACCCTGCTCATTTTGTTGGATCTGGAACTAGATACCAGGGATGTGTCCTGTGCTAACAAACCCTCTTATGAGCTGGCTCAGGCTTCTGAAGGAAGGAAGGAGAGAGGAGGAAAAGGAGGAAGAAAAAGAGGAAAAAGAGAAGGAATAGAAAGAGGAGGAGGCAAAGGAAGAGGAGGAAGAGCAGAAAGAAGAAGAGGAAGAGGAGGAGCAAGAAGAGAAGGAAGAAATAGCAGAGAAATAAGATCATAATTAGACCTTGTGTATGGTTTAGGCAGGGGTGGGTCTAGGGGATGCTTACATGTGAGGCAGGTGATTGGACTTGGTCTCACTTTATATACTCCTGAGTTCTAGGCTAGAGACATAAGATAAATTATGGGTGTGCTGTATAGGGTCTCACTAACACACTGGACCTAGTGGATATTTGGGTAGTGATGGTGTACTCTAGCCAAAAGAGACCAGGGTGGGGAGCTGAGAAACTCAAGGGGTAAAGTAAAAAAAAAATCCCATAAATGATATATCCCTGTAACTGGAAGAACATAATCTGTTTGTTCCAAAAAGAGGAGAAACTATCCCACAAAATCTTGACATGCTATCATTCTTTTGTCTTAGATTTATTTATTTAAATTTTATAAAATTTTGGACAGTCAGCCAATACTGCAGGAAATAAAACAACTCCTTGACAGATTCTTGACTCTCAGATAGCTTCCCAACCACTTACCACTGGTAAAGAGAATTAAACTGTGGACTTTTATGTTTGGAGAAATCAAAGAGTTTGGCTAAGGAGGGATAGAAAAGATCCCCATGTCCTGCTAGGTTCTTTCTAGCTTCAGCACGGTTCTATCTGCACCACCAAAGCTGTCACCCTGCCTCTTACCCTCCATTCTTTCATTAAGCTATAAAAGGTCAACCAAGTACCTTCCCATTCAGCCTGATCTCCTTTTCTTCCCTGGTAGGCAACCTTCACTCCATCAAGGGCAGCATCTTTCCTGTTCCCAGGCACAATGTGTGCTTCCCACCTGCGTGTCTTTGTCCACCCTGTTCCTTTCATCTGAACCCCTCTCTGCTCTCCTGTGCTAATTGTGTCATCTTTCAGAGGTCAGATTGGAATCAGCAAGTCAGAGATCTTGGTGTACGAAGGAGCCCTTGTATCTTTGTATCTCAAAGGATCTTTTCACCTCATAAAAGTATCTAGGGATAGATCACCTTGTTAACTGAGATGGGGAAGGTGTGGAATTTCACCCTTTGTTTATCTTGATCTATATAACTTTGTTGTTTATTCATTTTCAGCCATATCTGATTCGTTGGGATAACATTTGGGGTGTTCTTGGCAAAGACACTGGAATGGGTTGCCATTTCCTCCTACCTTTACATCCTTTATAAATGAGGAGCTGAGGCAAGTGACTTAAGTGACTTGCCCATAGTTACACATCTAGCAAAAGTCTGAAGCTGAATTTGAACTCAAGTCCTCTTGACGCCACTCTATCCATTGATAGATATCCATCTAATGACTTTATAATATATAATAGCTAATGATAATAGCTAATATTTATATGATGCCTACTTTATGCCAGGCAATTGTGCTTTACAATTTATTTGATCCTTATAACTGCCCTAGAGGTAAATGCTTTTATTATCCTTATTTTATAGATGAGAAAAGAGATACAAATAGAAGTTAAATGATGTATTCAGGGCATGTAGTAAATATCTGAAGCTAGATTTGAACTCAGGTGTTCTTGTTTCTATACCTTCAAATAAAAAAAAACATAGAAATATTGCATGATCTTAGTAGGGAGTTATCCCTGAGAATTCAGACTGATGAAAAGGAGCAGCAGAGGGAAGTGTGTGAACTTTACAGACTGGGAGAGAACAGGTATAGAAGAGTAGAGTATGACAGCGGTGGGAGAACTGAGGTCAAGGATTCTGGGAAGAACTAAAGCAGACCTTATAAAGGAGCAAGCATTTATAGAGTGTGATTTTCCAAAGTTGATCCTTATAATAACCTTGGGGAGGTAGGAGTGATTATTATCTACATTTTAAAGTTTGAGGAAACTGAGGCAGACAAAGTAAATGACTTGCCAGGATCACACAACTACTTCATATCCGAGGTCACATTTGAATTAAGGACCTTCTGACTCCAGACCCAGCATTTTATTAATCTTTCACTAGCTTTGTCTATGTTAGAAATCATCTTATTTCATAGGTAAGGAAACTAGCCTAGGGAGGGAATAACTTTCTTCAAATCATAGAAAACTAGTTAATTGGCAGAGCCAGAAGTGGTACAGGTCTTCTGAATTCCAGGATCATAGGCTTAGAGGAATAGAATTTTGAGGGACCTGAAATATCTAGGACTTTTTTTTTTATCATTGTATGTTTTACAGAGGAACAGACTGATGTCCAGAGAAGAGAGATACTCACCTAGTCACAGAGCTGATCTGTAAGGACTGGCTGGTCCTCTGATTTCAAAGTAGTGCTAGGGGAGAATGATGAGGTGAGGCAGGGGGTATGACAGAGTACAGCAGATGGGGGAATAGGATTATGGGGTACTGTTAAGGACATCAGCAAGATGCTAGCAGGGGTTCTGAAGCCATCTTAAACTCAGTCTCAGTCCATTGTTAAATTTTCTGTGTTAGTCAATAGCCATTTATTAAGAGACTGCTAAGTGCTGGGAATACAAGTTTGAAAAAGAAAGATAGTCCTTGTTCTCAAGTGGCTTACAATTCAATGGAGGAGATGTTCAATTTCAGTCCTGTCTGATTCTTCATGATCCCATTTGGAGTTTTCCTGGCAAAGGTACTTGAAGGGGTTTGCCATTTCCTTCTCCAGATCATTTTACAGATAAGGAAACTGAAGAAAACAGAGTTAAGTGACTTGCTCAGAGTCACTTGGCTGATAAGCATCTGAGGTCAGATTTGAACTCATAAAAATGAGTCTTTCTGGCACCAGGCCCTACACTTTATCCACTGCTCCACTTAGCTGCCCAAAATGAAAGAAGACAACACACAAAAGAAAGATGAAAAGGAATATAGGGGAAGGAGTAAGAGAAAGGTCCTCAGTAGCTGAATGAGAAGAAAAGACTAGAGAGCTTTTTAAGTGGAAAAGCTCTTTGTTCAGACTTTCTAGTCAAAGAAACAATGGGTCCTGATGAGCTACATGTACCAAAGCTGATAGATACAGTCTTAAGGAGGAAGAAGTTCCTGGGGGCATGATGGAAAAGTCCTAAAAAGTGTAGCCAACTGGGAAAAGAAATGGTTGTGAACATTTACGCTTCAGAAATCAGCAAACCTAATATCAGGATTTTATTGTTTTTTTTTAATTTTCTAGACATAAGAAAATGATGGAGAAAATATTAAAAATGCAGATTAATCTGAAGAGCATATCAAAGCTTTTCAGAGAACTGGTTGTTAAATGTTTATTAGCACACCCCTCTTTCTAGGGCTCTCAGCCCCTGTTTATTATTCACAAGATTAAGGACTAGTTTCCTTCACAGGTTACCCCAAGAATCATCTGTGATATATTTCTTGATTTCCCTAACTCACAGTATTTTCCCGTATCCCCAAAATGATCTTATACTTTGGATGTTATTTTCTATATGACATATAGATATAGTGATATATTGACAGAATATAAGCTCTTTGAGGGCAGAAACTGATTCACTTTAGCCTTTTTATATCCAGTTCCTATCTCTGTGCATGGCACATAGTAAGTGCTTAATTAATGGTTAGATGAACAGTATCTGAATGAGAGTAATAAAGGACCATACAATTCTCCTCCCTTACCTTGCTACCTGTTCTCTAGCCTATCTAGGTGAGATACTTTTCAGGGTGGGCTTGAAAATCTGTAGGTTTCTACTAAGACTAGGTTAGGTTAATAGTCTACCTTAGGAAATACTAGTTGATTGACTATCAGAAACATAATTTGAGTTAATTGAACCACCACCTCTTTAGTGAAGTTTGGATCTTCTGGTTTGAAAGTCATCCTTTTCTCCTCGGAAAATCCATAGCCTTAGGGTACCCATCACTTCTCAAGCCCCAAGCTTGATGCTGGGTAGGGGAGGGTGAGGGGAAGATATAAAATATAAATGAAAAGTAGCTCTTGCTTTCATGAAGCTCTTAGTCTAATTGAGGGTAAGAGAAAAACACATAATTATAATTTACATTATTTCATGATAAGTGAGTTGTTATTTAAGGTCACAACGCAGGGAGGGATCACTGAAAGCTAGAGGAGTTTCACTATAATTATTAAAGCTTTCCCTGGTGGCACAGTGGATAGAAAATCTGGCCTGAAGTCAGGATGAATCCTGTTTCTGAGTCCAAATCTGTGTTCAGACACTTACCGTTATGTCACAGTTCTCTTTTATTTTCCTGACCCAGTTTCCCTAATTATCCTGACCCAGCCCTGACTCGGTTTCCCTAATTGTTCAGTTTATAATTGCTTGCTCAGTCCTGCAAAAAACCCCTCCTCTTTATCAGAATATTTGATAAGGATAAAAGATCTTATGTTTTAGAATGTCAGAATGCCTCTTCCCATCCCAAGCTATCAAAATGTCAGATACTGTCTTATCAAGATGCCTCTCCCCATCTTCCCCCCATTAGGTCATCTCATCTCCTATGCCATCCCATCTCCAGTGGCTCATCCCACCTTGTCAGAGTCCCGTTCCTGCTCTCAGCACCCTGACTCCACCCCTGCCTCAGTCTAACCCCTGAGTCTGAGCTGGGTGTACATAGGTCATTGAGAACTCACATTATTGCTGGATTCTTGGAAACAATAGTCTCATTAAGCTCTGGGACCAAATCATGAATCTATTTGGTCCCAGTAAATCTCTCCCTTTTAAGTAAATTATTAAATACTCTCTAATCTCTATCTTGCCTCAGTTTCTCTGGCATTACATTACTAGCTGTGTGACCCTAGGCAAATCACTTAATCCTATTTTCCTCAGTTTCCTCATCTGTAAAATGAACTGGAGAAAGAAAGGGCAAACCATTCCAGTACCCTTGCTAAGAATAAAATCAATACAGCTAAAATGATTCAGTAACAACACTAACCCTAGGCCTGAGGGAGAAGAAGCTTGAGAATGGGTCTGTGAGTATCCTGAGCCCAGTGTGGCAACTGCTGACTTGATTGTTTTCCATTACCTTCCTGCTCACTTTGGCATTTAATGCTTCTGTAATTTGGTCCCATTTTACCATTAAAATCCATTGCAACCCTACATGAGACTAACACAATAATCAAATGAGTCTATTCACCTTTCTCCTGACATTTTAATTCCCCATCTGAGTCTTATTCATGTTGTTCTCTTTGTTTTGATGCTTTACTTTATCAACTTTTGTGAAGTTTTCCCTGCTCCTCCTGATTGGAAGTGATTCCTTTCTCCTCAGAAAATCCATAACTTTCAGGTGGCTGTGTTATGGCATTAAAAAATACAATCTTGATATTATAGTTAACTGTGTCTCTGTTTTATTATTTCTACTGAGACTGGATTTCTGAAAAGAGAATGAAGTTTTTGCCTGTTTTATTGTTGTTTCCTGAAAGCATCTTGCACAATGCCCTTGACATAAAATAAATGTTTGTTGACTGACTCAATGCTGAAATAGGGGGAAATGTGGATGGGAAGCCCAGATGGCACATGGACTGTAGAAAGTCAGGATCCTTTGATAGAAGTGTTCATTTCATCATGTGGATATTTGAGCAGTTTCATGGCCAGAAGTGGCTTCCACATTAGGAAATTATGAAATTCAAGAAATTAACTCAAGAATTTGAGAAATCACAGAAAATTAGAACTGAGATTAGAGCCAGAAGGGACCTTAGAATGTTAAAGCTGGAAGGGACCTTGGAACACAGAATGTCACAGCTGGCAAAGGCTAACATAGCATGTTAGAGCTGGAAGTAGCCTTACAACATAGAATGTTAAAATTGGAAAGGGCCTTAGAAAAACAAAATATCAGAGCTGACAAAGGGCCTAAAACATGGAATGTCAGAGTTGGAAGGGACTTTAAAACAATGTTTAGAGCTGAGCTAGATGGAACATTAGTGATAATTTAATTCAATTTCTTTTTCTTACAGAAGAGGAAGTTGAGAATCACTCTCCCCTACCCTTGGAATGGTGAAGAGACTTATTCCAAATTTTTCAAGTAGTAGTTGTTGGATCTGGGACTTGAATCTGTTCTTATTCTGCACGCAGTCTCTTTTCACCAGACTGCACAGGCTCTCCTGCTGGGTCCCTGAGCCAGAGTGTGTGGGTTAATTCTTTCTGAACATTTGTCAGCCCCGGTGTTCACCAGCATCACAGGAATGGAATGTGCTGCGTGACAAGTGTCCCCCTTGTTCTCCCACAGACTTGGACAGTCAAGCTCTTCCCTGTGGCTGAGTCCTTTGGGGTCAGGCTGCCAGTGAAGGTCATTGTCCTGGCTTCTCTCTGGTTTGCTGTTATTCCCAGTGATGAATGCGGTATTGACTGGCGGCAATGACAGAACCTGGAATAATGGGGCAAAGTGACTGCTCCAACACCTCCTCACGCAGTCTGACCCCTGCTCATGCAGCCATCCTGTCTGCCCCACGCCACAGTGCACTAATGACCGTGAGTTTCCATTGAACGGGTGCATTTCTTATGGGCCTACCCGCCCATCCGTCATGAATTTTTATTAAACAAAACTGTAAGCAGATTGATTTTGTCCTCCTTTATTGCGTTTTTATTTAATTCCTTTCTATGGTGGAGGCTCCATCATGTTACCTCAAAGTAAATCACTCTGGGGCATGAGGCCAAAAAAATAAAAAAGACCTATTGGATCTAACTTCCTCGCAAGTACATTTCCCTCACAGAACCTTTATTAGCAAGGGATTCATTGATTTTCATTTATTTATTTTTTTTCTGGTAAGAGTCAGGTCATGGACCTTCTACCATTCTTTAAATAAGAAAGAATCTCGGGGAAAGGGAGTGATACTGACAGGAGAGGGTCACCTGGGCTAGTCCACTGCCACCAGGCAAGTTAATATCTGTGTTTATAGAGCTGGTCATAATATAAGAGAACATTGTTTTAATTTCTGCAGAATTTCTGGAATCCTTCCTTTTCTCTCCCTTCCTAACAGCCATTACCATAGTCCCAACAGCACCCCCAGATCCTCATATACTCCACCCAGACTGTTGCAATAACCTAAGAGGTCTGCTTATCTTCATACTCTCCTTGCTCTAATTTATCCTCATACTGTTGGCCATGAAATCTTTCTTATACATATATATGGTCATGTTATCCTTCTGCCCCAAAGTCTTTCCCCATAGCTTATTGAAAAGCCAAACTCCTCTCTGACTGACTTTAAAGGCTTTCCACAACTTTTTGTCTTGCTAGTTTTAAGTCAAAATATATATAAGCTTTATCCCCCAGATAAACACAACCATTTTCTATCTCTGCAAACGCACCCCATGATATAAGCATCCAGAGGGCAGGGGTGTTTAATTTTTTGCATCCCCAGTGGCTAGTGCAATCCCTACTAAAGATTGTGTGATCAATCCTTTCCCCTTCTATTCCATTGCCCACACTATTTCCTGAACCTTCCTTTTTTATTTTCCTCTTGAATTCTTATCTACAATTGAAAGATATCCCTTCTTCTAGGAAGTTTTCCCTGATCTCCCAATGACTTTCCACCTTAGATCTCATAGAGATTTTGCATGTCTCTGCATTTCTTACCCTTTATTGGACCATAGGCCTACAAGAGGGCAGGGACTATATTTCTTCCTTTGCTATCTCTTCCTCAAGTCTCTTACCATTCCTCTAGGTCCGCACTGCAGATAAAGTGATTATCCTGACACATGGATCTTACTATCTAACCTCATCCCAATAAACTTCAATGGTTCCGCATTACTTTAAGGATTAAACAAAATCATCCATCCATGCTCTAACATCCAATGATATTTGCCTTCTTGCTCTTTCTCTCCTACCAGATAGCATCTGTCCTTTGTAATGGCTGTCTCTTATGCCTGGGTTTATATTTCTTTTCACTTCTGTGTCTTAGTTTCCTTGGTTTTCTTTCATCCTCTTCAAAAATGATTTTCTGCAGAGGGACATTCCTGATCTATGGACCTTGAACCACTTGCTCTTCATTTCTCATTTTCTCTTCTTCCTACTTGGCAATACTTATCTCTTTATTTATATGTTGTCTCTTTCACTGGAATGTAAGCTCCTTGAGGGCAGGGACTGCTTTTGCCTTTCTTTGTATCTGTATTAATAAATACTTATTGATTCTCTGTGTAGAGTGAGAATTGTCCAACTGCTATCCTTCATTCTTGGAATCACACCATAGACTTTTCTGGTCACATATGCCACTTTTGTAGGCAATTTATGATAGAAAATAGTGTGATGAAATATAAAATTTGTGATAAACAATAGACTGTGCTAACTTACACTCACCATGTGTATTTCCATTGTCCTTTGGGTCATCTGCACTTTTGATTCTGAAGTTGTGGTCTACTTAGATTTGCAACCATAAAATGTCATCAGGGGAAAATTTGCCTAAAAAGATGAGCTTTAGGGGGCAGGGAGTCTCTGGAGATCATTGAGAACACTATATAATTTCCAGATGTGATCTACTCCCTTTTCTGTCTTCTATTCAATTTTGGCCACCACTGATTGTTTCTTCCCAATTCCTGTCTAGGGAGCATACACTCATAGATGAACCCAGTTAGGTGCCCATCTAACTGTATGTCATAATCTCCTTCCTGAGGAAACCCTGAAATGTTCTAAAGTTTGGTGGAGATTATATTGCCACCCATAAACAGAAGGACTTTACTCTTTATAGAGAATTTCTCCTCTGTTAAGAATTTTTATAGGATATACTCCCTCATCAGAGGAGTCTGATAATGTTATTGAGATGATCTTTGAACAAAATTATCTCTACAATTGTATCATCCCAAAACTCTTGTAATTTTGTATATTTCCCCAATGTAATGCCAGCTTCTTGAAGTCAGGGACCATTTCATTTTTTTTAAATTGGCATCCATCCTACCTAATACAGTGCTTGTCACATAGCAAAATGCTTACTATTTGATTGATCTATCTTAACAGAAGCATGGAATGTTGGAGTGGAGCCTCAAAAGAGGAATTTTGCTCTTCCTAACTAAGAGGGTTTGTTGTAATCAGTAGGCAATAAATAAACTGGGATCTTGTATTCTCTACAGTTCTGTCAATTGTGTGACTGTGAAGAAGGGATCAGCTATAAAGATCATTTTCAAAATGATCTTCACATTCTTATGGTAGATGCTTTCAGTGTGTACAAAGAATGGTCTCATAAAGATTGCACAATGCCAAAAGGTAGTTCATAGTTATTCTAGAATGTTTAGTATTCAAAGGAAAGAGACAGCTCACGGGGAGCTGACCTAATTATAATTTGTTATAGAAATAAAATGCATAGGATGCGCACAAGCCATACACATAGTCACTTGGTACCTTTCTTGTCCTCATTTAGGTCGTGCTCCAGCTTATAGGAAGTCCAACTCTTCAGCTTTGCAAGAATTGTAAGTTGACCCAAATGACTTTCAAATACTGGGGCTTATGCTGTTTTATATAAAGAACAAAGAGCCAACATCCTTTACATCTAGTGTCCCACTCTAAAGTAAGAAACACAATAAACTAAACCAGGTTTTGTAGTGTTTGCTAATTTCTGTAGTGTAAATGTTCATGCTGGAAAAAAATTAGCAATTGGCTGTTGTGAGCCTGTATGGAGCTGGTTCCAGCACACCACTAGGATTATGTCATACTTTTGACAAAGTTCTCTCCTTATCCTCTGCTTTTATTGCTTTTCAATATATTTTTTTTCCTAAAGCAATTGGGGTTAAGTAACTTGCCCAGGGTCACACAGCTAGGAAGTGTTAAGTGTCTGAGGCCAGATTTGAACTCAAGTCCTCCTGACTTCGGGGCTGGTGTCTATTTACCGCACCACCTAGCTGCTTTTCAATATTTTTTAAGTTGATAGTTCTCATATATATTTAAACATTCTCTGTAGAGCTTCACATATAAGATTCTATTCTAAATTGAAGCTAATTTTGGCAGGTATTTCTCTCTAGTTGGAAAGAAGAACAAGTGTTCACTAGTGAGCAAAGTTTCTAGACTCTTCTGATCTCCTCATTGTGGTGATTGTTCATACCTTGGTTAAACTTCTCTAAATAATAAAAAACAAATTGATGTCTTTTCTTTTATCCATTTCTGATTTTTCAAAGGCAACAGTTGACTTAAATAGGTTAGATTGGAGCTGTTGCTATTACAATGTCAGACATTGTAAGAGCTGAGCTTATTCTCCCCCCTTTATTTTGATTTATAATTTTCATCTTTTCTCTAATAAATTATTGATCTGACTGCAAAGAGAGATCTAAATCGCTCCCACTTTGGTAAATAGTCTTGTCTGTTGATATATACGCAATTTCATTTTTTATGATGTCCAGAATTCCAGTGTTTGACACTCCAGGATAACATTTTTCAATTCTCTTCTTAAAGACAGAAGTATAAAACTTAAGAATAGTCTACAAGCCTTCAGGGTCTTCCACTCCTTAATCCCTAATCATATTTTCTGCATATTTTTTGGCTTTCTCTTCTGTGCTCACCTTTACTTTTGAAGTCACCAAAACATCAAAGTACATGTGATTTAATATAGAGGATTTTTATCAAGTTATTCAAAGAATTTCTGTATTTCTTTATCCTGTGTAATAGATGTGGTTACTGTCTGTCTGCATGGTAGACACCTTGACCATACTTGTAATGAACATGCAAGATGAGATGATTCTATGTTCATGAAATTATACTTCTTATTGCTCTTGGGTGCATAACAGTATCTATGAGCTATCTTTCTATCTAGCTAAATTTTTTTTCTGGTTGTTATGTAGCAAGAATGCTAATATGGCTCTGGTTGAATTTTTCTAGTAGTGTTATTAATTTTTTTTATTATCAGACAAAAATCTTTCCTGTAGAAAACTAATGTGATGCTTAGCACTGTCAGCTCCTTTTTCTACCATTTTCTCATTGTTTATTGTGGAGAACACATAAGATTGTGTACTATTTTGTATTTCCAAACTGTTTAGGTTCACTATACCCAAAAAATTTATCACCCATTGGTTAGCCTGTTGATGATAAACTACTCTGTACTACCAAGGCTGTTCCTCATGTAGAAGACACCATCTATGTCTGGCACTTTGGCCTTTCTAGTTAGATGAAACATGATGGAGTCTGTGCCTATTATAACCTATAATTATCAGGCTGTCAGGCTGCCAAACTTTTAAAGAGGTATATTGTTGCTCTTTGGTGTTAAATTCTTATTATATCTCAAACTTTGGGTCTCCAAGTTCTCTTCTTTCATCAATAATCTCTTAGTAATACTTCAAATTTACTTGTATACATGATATATCCCCATAATAAAATGCAAGCACATTGTGGTCAGGGATTGTTTAATTTTTATTTTGATATTGAAATAACTTGGCACAATGCCTGGTATACAGTAAGCATTTAATAAATGTTCATTGATTATTATTATTATTGCTAATAATAATAATAACAATGCTTTTGACACATTTATATACTGCTTTAATTTAACAAAATGCTTTCATCATAACAACCTTGTACAATAGGTCTTTCTAATTTATCAATTTGGTAAAAAAAATTAATCAACAAATTAATTTTAAAAATGTATTATACCTTCTTGGAGCACAACTTCTGTTCTCACTATATTACTTAAGTGACTTCCACCACAATATCATTTTTAGGTTTGATGGACTCTGAGTCACTGAGGAACCCTCTGTATTTAAACATTCATCTACCCATAAAATAAGGTCCTTTTGTCTCCTATTTTCCTAACAAGATACTACAAATCAAGCCAATGTATACTTTATTGCTCAGCTGATTCACTAAGAAAGTTGGGGCAAGGGAAAATGGGGAAAAATATGTAGAAAAATATGGTTTAGGTTTGAGAAGTAAAAAGACAATGGCCTGAAAAGCCAATCAGAAATGTCATGACCTATGTATCATAATACATATTATGTATGTGAAATTATAATAATTGAAATAATAAAATATTTCAGAAGAGAAATTTAAATAAACTATCATGAAGATTACCACCTAAGATTAGAAAAACTCAAAATTGATTATATCTAAACAGATGGGAAATGATCAATTACTTATGTGTGTAGGATCATATCAGAATCAGAAAATGTGTAGTCAAATCAACTAGTTAGAACAAAGGTCAAAATCAACATCAAATTCAAAGAGGATAAAAATGAGTTGGAGGCAGAATAATTGCAACAACTTTTAGTTAGGCTTATTTGACTCAACCTTTAATGATGAAAATAAAAAATTGAAAAGACAAAGACATTGACCATGGTTATTACAATTTCATATAAAAATTTAACCATTGAAAGAAAATCAGTTGCTACAATGAGGAAGTAGTCTAGAAACTAGTTTGAAAACATTTGTTCTTCTTGATAAATGAAGAGACACGGCAACCAACAGTTAACACCAGTTTGGGCTATAAACTCATTTGTAAAACACTGAAGGAGAATTCTGTAAAATTACAAGTAGTATTACTTCATAAAAGTAATGGAAATGTAAACAAATCTGAATAAAGTTTGGCAAAAGACTGAAATGGCCTATCATTTTAAGAGCTTTCAAAGATGAAACTGGCAGAAGGACAACAAATAAATGTGTAGCAATGATGGGGGCATGTGACAATAAGAATAATTCATCCACTCTTATTTACCCCCATCCTACTAATGATTCTTTCATTACCTAATTGGATTTCCCAGCATAAACATTCTCTCTTTGCTCTGAGAAGTTGTTAAAAGAAAAAGGAATCTGCAATCTTTCCTCCCTCTAAATCTTTTTTAGCTCCAAGTTCCAAGTCAGAGATAGAACCCTGGCAAAACACCACCATTTTAAATCTATCTGTACTCTTCTGGGATATTTAATTGTACCTTCCCAGTTGCATTCCTGATCAGCACACCCAAATAAACATTTTTGTTTCACAACTCATTTAAAAGTCAATCTAAACATTTATAACATCTTATAACATCTTTTCTCTTTGACAAGAGGAAAATCTTCAAAATCTAGAGAGTGTCCTAGGGGAGAAAATAAATATAAAATTATTGCCTTGATATCCTATTGGTAGCTGGAATAGTTTCAGGGATGTAGCATCTATCTTGATCCTTTATGTTAGATTGAGCCTTCAGACCCTCATTCCTGGAATCTTTGTGCTTTGGTGATTGCTTCTAACCATGCTCCTTTCTTGCTAGTTCCACATTGTTTCTCATGGCCCCTTCTCCTCCAGATGCATGTCTCTCCTAATCATATGGTGGGGAGGGAGGTATTTCTGGAATAGCTCCCATTTGGATCTAATTAGAAAACTTCTTCACAGTTCATAAATAGATGACAAGGAATAGACACATCTTTGTACTTCATTAGCATGCTAATGGGACATCTAGCTGGTGCAGTAGATAGAAATCTAGGCCTGGAGTCAGGAAGAACAAATCTCTCCTCAGACATTTACTTGCTGTATGACCCTGGACAAGTCACAACTCACAGATCTCTTAGTTTTCTCATGAGCTGGAGAAGGAAATGAGAAATTACTCTAATATCTTTACCAAGAAAACTCCAAATGAGGTCATGAAAAGTCAGAGATGAGTGAAAATGATTGAACAACAATAAGGGCATACTAATATTTCTTACCTGTTTCCTATTTTGGGTGACTTTTTTGGAGAGGATGAGGAAAAAAAAACTTTCCCTTTCTTCATTTTACAGGTGGAAAATGGAACAAATCTTTCTATAAAGTCTTATTTTTCTCTATCAGTGACAGAAAAACCAACAAATTTGGAGTCTAATACTTCAGTGTCAGATTCTGTATACAAGCTGAAATAGCATGGAGAAAGACAAAATTAGGAAGACAGGAATACAAATATAATGGAGGTTGGACTATGGATCTGTACACTGGTCCAATCATTCTTGTTTTTGTTTTTGTTTTGGGTCCAATCATTCTTGAAATCATTTTGGATTTATTTTAAGAAAATAAAATATGCATACCCTTTCATTCAAAGATTCCTCACTTCTAGACATGTACCTCAAAGAGGTCAAAAGTAAAATAAAAGATTTTAGATTCACCAAAGTATTTATAGTATCCCTTTTTATAATAGCAAAATATTGGAACAAAGTAGAGAATCATCATTAGAGAATGGCTGACAAAACCTGTGGTACATGAATGTAATCGAATGTTGTTATACCACAAGCAATGATGAATGTGAAGAATATGGAGAAATATGTGAAAATTTATATGACTTGATGGAAAGTTAAATAAGTAGAGCCAGGAATTAAAAATTAAAATTGAATATTGTATAACTTGTGTTGCCTTTTAAAATATATTTTTGTAATTTGTGTAATTTTAATAACTTATCTTGAACCTTAAAGAGAGATAAGAGAATGTTATCTGTTCCTTCTTTGTAAAGTTAATAGACTATGGATGTGAAGCATGACATATAATCTTAGACTCAATTGATGTGTTCAGAAATTTTACTGAACAGCCTTTTCTTCCTCTTTCCTTTTAATTCTTTGTTGTAGAGGATGAATTTCTGGTGTGTGTGTGTGTGTGTGTGTGTGTGTGTGTGTGTGTGTGTGTGTGTGTGTATGAGAGAGAGAGATTTAAAATATAACAAATTTAGGATAAATTTATAAATAGGATAAATTTAAATAAACAATTATCCAGAATATGAATTATACTTGAATAGACATTCTGTTGGGTTTGTACATGGGATAGCTATAGCAGATCAATAAACATTTATTAAGCACTTGTTATGTGCCAGGCAATGTGCTGAACATTAGAAATATAAAAAGAGGCAAAAGATAATCTTTGTCCTCACAGAGCTTACAATCTAATGGACAATCAATTAGGCCCAGAGTTAAATAGTAGGAGGAGAATAGGCTATGTTGCATCTATCAAGTTACTAAATACTTTGAATAACCCTAAACTGGGAAAAAATTCATCTTTTTTTAAACATTTTGTTCTCCTATTGATAAATTTATATATGGTTATGAATCTTGGAAAATCACAATTTCTGAAGATTCAAAATAGTCAGTGCCCCAAAAAGCAACAAAGAACTGATGGAGTGCATAAATAAACCATGGCCAGTGTCCAAAAATGACCTATGCAAAATGCATAAAAAGCATTTTAAGCAAAATACAGAAAGGGCCCTAGACTCATAGATTTATACCCAGAAGGAATCTCCATCAAAATAACTAGGGATTGGTTATTCCACATGTATTTCATGTGTGAATCATGTAGTGAGATCATTTGGTTTCTGAGTTGAATTATGCCCTTTCCAATCACGCCATGATATCATAGACCTAGAGCTCAAGAACCAGCTTGTTTGATATCATTTTACAGATGAAGAAATTGAAGTTCACAAGATTAAGGTATGTGTTCAAGACCACATAGGTAGCAACTGTTAGAGGCAGGATTTGAATACCGGACTTTGGACTCTACAGTCATTGAACTTTTCACTGTCATGGATATTACTGAGGTGATATATGTTTGGAAATTGGATTGAGATGATCATGTAGTAGAATTAAGGGATCTCAGGTGGATAGTTAAAATGTCCCATGAAATGTAAAAATGGCACATACCATGGACCATGGAGTAAGCACTTCAGAGAATTTGGTTGGTTTTCTCTGGGGGATCCATGGAAGAATATGATACAATATTCAAGACATGAGGAGGTATGAATGGGTTACGAGATACACTAATGTAGGTAATACTCATGTTAGTGAAATCCTAGAACTAGAATAATATTAAAGAAGCAAATCATGTGACAGAGAAAAATCGATCAAAAAGATTAATCGAGGCAATTAATTATCTGGATAAGTCATACCCTAAATTCCTTGTTGGCCCAGTCTTTTGGGTTAAATGATTTTGTACACGTAGTCAGTCAACTGGCTTCCAATCTTGGCTCTGTTATCCATTCCCTGTATGGGGGACTTTGCACAAATCATGCCTAACTCTCTGAGATTCATTTTCCTCATCTGTAAAATAGATGACCTCTAAAGTCCTTTTCAACTCTTTGATTTTGAAAGCTATGATTTGGACTCTGTTCATCATGGTTTCAGTTCATTTCTTGAGTGTGAGCCTAGCTAGAGAGCTGAGAGAGCCAGAAAGAGAAATACAAGCCAACTAAGGTACTAGGGGCCAAACAATATTATTTAGAGGAAAAAAATCCACTTGGATGCCTCACTTATCTGCAATAACTGTAAATCTACCCAAACCCAGTAGTTAATTTATTCAGTTTCTTTTTCCTTCTGTCCATGTAGACGTAAGCTAATCCCATAAAACTCTTTAAAATGAAGGGTTAATAAAATCTATCTTCACTTTAGGTTTATTTGTTGGGAAGTCAATGGGTTCCAATAATAGTATAGGAACATGGGCATACATATCCATATTTATTCTGGTGTCAGTTCAAATTCTAATCTAGATATCATCTTGTTCTGAGTGTGTCAAGAAAAAGAATCTTCAAGTGACATCATACTTGGAAATGAAATATATACCCTATGTATTGGAACCAAGTGAACTAATTTTAATAAGGAAAAGGTTGAAAAAAAGAAAATAGAAAAAATCCTGGACAAGAACCCTTGGTTTCTAGTTTGGGCTTTCCCACAGATTAGCATTATGATTTCGGGTAAGTCACTTAATTTCTCTGTGCCATGTGAGTTAAAAGCTTATCTTCTAGCTTACTTATTAATTTTCTTTTTGGGGGTACTTAATAGCATTTTCTCCTCAGTTACATATAAAGATAGTTTTCAACATTCATCTTTCTAAAATTTTGAGTTTCAAATTTTTCTCTCTCCTTTCCTTTCCCCTCTTCCTTCCCCAATAACAGCCATCAATCTGATGTAGGCTCTATATGTAGTCATATCACACATATTTCCATGTTAGTCATATTGTGAAAGAAGAATCAGAATAAAAGGGAATAATCATGAAAGAGAGAAAAAATAAGAAAAAAATTGAAAATCATATGCTTTGATCTGCATTTACACTCTAAAGTTCCATATGAATGGAATTGTCCAACAAAAATTTTTTTGAAATTGTCTTGGATCACTGTATTGCTGAGAATAGCTTAAATCTATCATTGCACAATGCTGCTGTTACTATATACGATATTCTCCTGGTTCTGCTCAGTTCATTCACCATCAGTGAGTCTTTTCAGGTTTTTTCTGAAAACTTCCTGCTTGCCCATCATTTCTAATAACACAAGTATTTCATTTACCTACTTAACTCTCTGTTTCCATTCCCCCTACTCTGCCAACCATCAGAATCAATGTAGTCCCAAATTTTTCAGGAAGCATTACTATGTATAATATCAGTAATGCCAGAAGCATGTTATTAATATTGTTAATGCTTCCTGAAAAGGTAAACAGGATAATATTAAGATTGTATGCATAAGAGCAAAAACAATTAGAGTATATTACATGCTTACAAGGTTGGATAGAAGAATAGATATCTCCTGGATGAAACAGATCATGTTGCTATACAAGCATCTGTTCTGTCCATGCATCTGAAGAACAGTATGGCCTTGTCAACCAGGAAGTAACATGAGCACACTGTACTTTACACTATTCCTTGTGGCTGTAAGGGGAAGAAACTTGAGGCGGAAGGACTATTTTCAATAGTCCTAAGAAGAGGTGATGAGGGTCTGAGTTGGTGATGTGTGTGTGTGTGTGTGTGTGTGTGTGTGTGTGTGTGTGAAGTATAAAAAGCCATAAAGAAAATGAAATAGAGGGGGACTGGAGACAGGAAGACCTTTAGGAGGCTATTATTTTAGTCTAGATGAGAAAGGAAGAAGGGTCTGAAGAAAAATGGTAGCTGATCTGTAAAATTTAGGTAAATACACTACGATTCTTACTGAATTGTTGTGAGAAAAGTTCTTTGCGTTCTAGAAATGTGAATGATAACTATTAAAATAATTATGTGTTGATAGCCCTCCATAGTTAGGTATGACTATTAAATTATGATTTCTAAGATGAATAATTAAATTTGCCTCCATCTGTGATTCCTCTATGATGATTCTCCCTTATGTCCAGTAAACCTGATCCCTTATCTATATTTATTCCTGATTTCTCATGATTAATAAGACCTGACTTCGAATCTGAACTAGTGTCTCTCTGAGCTACAATGTCAGTGATTGGATAGACACAGTCAAGAAAGAAAAATTGAGGGGACTAGCTGATATCCTGTTACTATATGTTGCTCAGTAGATGTTAGTTCCCCAATGGCTTTTTGGCTTCTTTACCTTATCTTCATACCTGCAGAGCCAGAGATGTAGATAGGCATTTAGACGAGTGGCTAGTGTGAAGAAACTAAGGGTGAAAGCCATGCCTGCTATCTTGACTTATTGCCAACAGTATTTTGACCGGGTCATAAGGATGACCAATTTTGATGCCCTTGATGGAACCAGTGAAGTAGAGCTGGACCTGTTTGTTTGTGTTCCCTCCCAACTCTCATCTTTTAAAGGTTTATCATTTTATATTGAACACAGTCACATGAACTAAGGGCTAACAAAAGTTTTCTAGTCAGAGCCTGTTGAACCTGCTTTAATGAATAGACAAAGAAGTATAATAATTATAGGGTACAAGATTATTTCTTTTATGCGGTAGAAACATTGGTTTTAAAAACTGCACCACTTTCTTGTGTAATCTTATTCACTTCACAACTTGGCACCTCAGTTTCCTCATTTGTCAAATGAGGATAATAATACTTGTACAGCATGCCTTAGATGGCTGTTATCAGTCTTAAATGGATTTTATCCCACCAATTCCTCTCCATTAGCCTCAGTTTATTTAGTTTGTGGTATATGAACCAGGGAAACTTAAACTCTCAGCTTTAGATCTTTAGAGCGGGAAAAGAACAGTCATGTTCAGCAATTGGGGTTAGGTGACTTGACAGGGTCATACAGCTAGGAAGACAAATGCCTGAGATCAGATTTGAACTCAGATCCTCCTGATTTCAGGACTGGTGCTCTATCCATTGTGCCATCTAGCTGCCCCTCCTCCCATCTTCTTATAGCTCAATTTTCAGTATTCCTTTCTTGTATAGAAAAAAAAATATGCCTTGGGTTGGCCTTTAATTTCCTTTCTCCATATTGGGGTTTTTGGGAGCATATCTCAAATGGAGTTCCATGGAAAGAGGCTGAGAGTCCTAGCATAGAAGCTGGTAAGATTATTTAGTTAAAAAAGTCTGGATTTGGAGGCAGAAGATTTGAGTTAAAACTCCAGCTCTGCTACTTAACACTTGTGAGATCTTGGGCACTATTATTCTGCTCTCTGAACTTCAGTTTCCTCTTCTGGGGTGACTTAGGCACAATGTCTGGAATAGAATAGATGATTAATAAATATTTGTCTGATTGACTAGATGACTTTGGAATCCTTTCATTTATAGCTGTGGGACATTATGATTTTTGAGATCTCTTCCAGCTTCAAATCTCAGATGCTATGAATAGCTGCTGCTGAAAAAGACTTAACCGAATCTCAGGTGTTCCTTTTTGGAGAACTGGCCCCTAGCTCTCCCCTTGCTGAGATCACCTCCACTCTCTCCTTGGGATTTGCTTCTCTGGGCTCCCTCCTACAGGCTGGTGAGGGTCCTAATAGGCACAGACAGATGCCTTTCTGTCCCATCTGCATTAACATGACTGTGCAGGCTAACGATGGAGACCCCCTGCCTGCCAACGCTTGCTTTCTCTTGATTGTTATGTAATGTTCGGCAGCAGGGGGTAAATTCCTCTCCAATTTCAAGACCCGTTACAGCGCATGAACCCCACCGTGGGGAGTCACAGTGATTGAGCTCTGAGCCAGGTCCCATGCTGCTCACCATAAATCAGGCCCATTACCCATTCCTCCTGCCATGACAGCCAAGAACCTGTGTGCTCACATGCTGGGGCATAGCCCAGGAGCAGCACACAGGTGTTGTTCCTGCAAAGATCATGGCATCTTAGAATGGCAGAATAGAGGCCCAGGATGTCAGCTCTGCAAGCATATTATAATCCCTTTAGTTTACAAGTGAGGAAACTGAGTCTCAAGGAGTGTAAGTGATTTATCCAGAGAGTTACAGAAATTGGCTCAAGGCTGCAGTTTGTTATCCATAGCTTCTTGGGGAGAATTAACCCTTCACTGGATGATTCCAAAGACCTTGTTCAGTTTTAGGTACCTTAGTTGTTTCATCTTCAAAATGTATTTGGTAATGCTTATTTACCTCCATGGATCCAAATGCCCTATCTGGCTATATACTGCTGTTGCATTTGCATACTGCTGTTTGTGTTCCTTTCACTCTTGGCTACAGAGCTTTTTTTCTTGATTGATATGGGAATTTAGTTGCAACTCACTTGGGGAAGATCTTGAAAAGTGTACCAGACCAAGAGAAGAACTTGGCCAAGGAAGATACAATCTCTCAGGTTGTTCTGTAAATACCTATGATGGTATGGCACAGTGAAAATAGCACCAGTTTTAGAATTAGAAGATCTGAGTTCAAATCTCACGTCTAATACTTGCTACCTGTGTGGCAAGTCACTTAACTTATGGGATTCAGTTTCTTCATCTGTAAAATGATAGGTTTGGGTTAAATGGCTTGTAAAGTCTCAATTTTTAATCTATGCTCGTTCCTTGTAGAAAGGCAGCAGGGCCTTTCTAGATAGAATGCCAAGCCTGAAGTCAGGAAGACTCATCTTCCTGACTTTAAATCAAAACCCAGACACTAGTTATTTGACTCTGGGCAAATCATTTCACTTTGTTTGCTTCAGTTTCCTCATCTGTAAAATGGTCTGGAGAAGGAAATGACAAACTATTTCATTATCTTTGCCAAAAAAATGCCAAAAGGGGATCCTGAAGAGTGAGACTGAACAACAACAAAAACCTGGTAGAAATTTTATGAGATGGTATAAGTTAAGTGCTTTGTTCTAAGATTCCTTCTAGTTTTGATATTCTTTTTTGTTTGTTTGTTTGTGTATATTTCAAGGCCCTTCTCACATCTAACATTCAATGATCCATTCTCTAAGGGACCTTCCCCATCAGGTGTCTCCTGGTCTATATGATGGACATGAATATTTGACCTTGGGTCAGGCATATCCCTTCCTGCCTACCTTCTCTATTTCTCCTGCTATGTGACAGGCATTTGCTTAGGGAGAAACCAATTCCACTTCTCTACTTTATTTCCAATGCTTTTAGGAGACAGAGAGAAGCCTCAGGGTAATCTTCATGATCTTGTTCAAGAGGAAGGTAGGAAGCAGAAAGTCAGAGGAAATGGGAGTAGGAGCACCATTTTGAATCTGAAAAAAAATGACATAGTAGAGAATGAAAATCCATCAGAAGGCACCCTGAAAAAGACACTCAGAAAGGGAAGAAAACAATTGACTAATGCAATTTAACTTAGTGAGGAGTGGGAACCTGAGATTTTTCAGGATAATAAAGGAGGTACCTTTGGAACTAAGACACTTTATATGGAAAAGTGGATTGTGAAACTCACATGAAAGAGTAGAAAGTCTTAAATGACCTAGAGATATTTGGACCCTGTATCCACCTTAAAGGGAAAGTTTCAGATAACAATGAGGAATTTTGATCCTGGCAATTTCATTTTGAAGAGTTACAACTTTCTGAAGAGCTCTACAAATCAGTTGCTTTGTTTGTAGCTGGCACCATCTCTTGGGGAAAAGAAGGATGGGAGCAGATGAGACAGTTGAAAGAGACAGAAATTAGGAATTCCCTCTTCCTTTTCCCTATCCAAGGTATATAACTGGGCTTTTTATTTATCAGGAAGTAGCCCTTAACACAAGGGCTGAAGTTCTATTTTTCCAGATCCCATCAAATGCTGCCATTCTTTGATTCTATGATTTACTGAGAGGTTCTAAATCTAAGAAAGAGATGCAGACATCCTAGGCCATCTTGACTGAAAGGGAAGTTTTGCCCTGAGCAGAAATGTATCTTTTTGGGAGTTGCTTTTACTTGTTTATACAAAGACAACTCCCACCTTTCCCCACAACCCCCCCCCCCCCCAAATCATTTATATCTTGATATCTTAATGTTGCCAAGTGTCCAAGTCTCTTTCTTCTTCTCTATTTGGGAAGGTCCTGAAGGTGGTCTGAAATATTTGTGGCTTAAGGAGAAGCTGGTTCCCTGAAGCCTGACAGAAGCACACTTTGGAAAGTCCCTAGAAATATCCTTGGCTCATTCTTGTACATTTTTAATTTAGTTGTAGTCCGGGTTTTGCAATGGAATTATTTTTGTCCACATTCCTCCAATTCCTAATACAAACAGCAATCCTCCGAAAAAGCAACATTTATTAAATCAGGAGGATTACAATATCAATGGAAAGTTATGCAATAACCTTCTATTGATTTGTGTATCATCAGTAATGAAATCAACTGGAATATTATTTATTAAACATATTGATTAGCCCAAAATAATTTGCCAGAAAGGGAAGACTGTATTTTCAATGGATATTGTTTGGCATCTTATGTCTGGAGGATATGTTCTTATATTCCTGAGATTTAAGGCTCAGAATGTGATTCAGTTCCCAAATGTGCCTTCTACTCACTGCAAAGTTCCTACGAGTATATGTGGCCCTTTACATTTTTCTTAGACTGTCTTTCACTGACATAGCTTTTTCTGAATTTAGGGTCAGCTAAGTGATAAATGTTGGCCTTGGAGTCAAGAAGACAAGTTCAAATTTTGCCTCAGACAATTACTAATTGTGTGATTCTGGGTAAATCATTCAACCCATCTCAATTTCAATTTCTTCATATATAAAATGGGGATAATGATAGTACCCCAAAGCTACAGTATAATATGAACGATAGCTGTTATTTTCTGAAAATTGACCAGGATAAGCCTTGATGCTATTTTCCAATATGGGATAGCAACACTAAACATGCCCTTAAATTAACTGTAGTGGAGGAGACTCCAACATCAGCCACATGAGAGAAACATTATTATTATTATTATTATTATTATTATTATTATTATTATTATTATTATTATTATTAACCATTATTCGTCTTCCAAATGTTGTTTCCCCCAATATTTCCAATTACAAATTTTTCCTATTGGCCATACCCAATCAGGGCTGGACATGGCTGGAGATGAAATCATCTGTTGTAGCGAGCTGTCGTCTCTAGAAGCTGCCGGATTACTCTCTGGGAAGAGATCTGCTGTGTCTACTCAAATCTCTCAGACAGATTCTTCTTCCTGTAGTGAACCGTTGTCTCCAGGCAGTTGCTGTTAACTCTTGTCCTTAGAAGTGACTTCCCTTCCTGCAGAGAGCCCCATCAGGCCTGATGTAATGCAGAGACCCTCTTCTTGAATCCTGGCTCTGAATCTCCTCCAGCTCTTATCCTTCTCCAGGCCGATCTGCTCTCCAGGCCCAATATTGTGTCTTTTATCCTCCCAGAGAATGGGCGTGGGATAATGCAAGGGCTTCTGGGAAGAACCACTTAAGCCAATGAGCTTGCCCCCTCTATCAAGTCAACCTGAGTTCTCACCTTGTAATTGTCCAGAAAACCTGAATTCTCACCTTGTCACTGTCCAGACAACCTGAGTTCTCACTTAGTAATCCTAACGTCTCCCCCTTTCTTTTGATTTAGAACATAGGACAGTCATGACCTTGAAACATAAATCCATCAATATGGGAAGTATTACAGATAATTACATAAATGACCTTGAAACATAAATCCATCAATATGGGAAGTATTACAGATAATTACATAAATTACATAAGCACATAAGTAACATAGTAACATAATACATGCTAGAAGTATATGACAAATAACATAATCAAATAATCATAAATTGAAAATTTATAAATGTCCATAAGTCCATTGTCCATTAGTCTCATCTTGTGTGAGGAAGTCCAATGATTCCTGCTGGTTTTAAAGTTCTTTAACAGTCTTTTTATTAGCCATGCTCTTTCAGTGTCAGATGTTTCTTAGATCTTCTCCTTTATTTTGAGATCTTTCTCTTTTTCTGTCTCTCTCTGATGGACAAGGCGAATATGACTCGTTGGCACCCATCTGATTCCTTCTCCTGCTGAAGAAATACAAGCAAACCCTCTCCCCCAGGCAGTTAACCTATCTGGTCCTTTCCATTCACCACTTTCTGGATCTCTCCACATCACCTGGCGATTATCTAAGGACAGTGGAGATGCTCTCACTGGACACTGCCCTTCTGGTGGGTTATAAAACCTGTCTGCTGGAGCCAGTGCATCTTTGTCAAAAATTAGAAAATTAATGGTATAGAGAACTAAATTTAGAAGTTCCCTAGGGCTACCTGTGGCTCCCCCTTTCTTTTGTTTTTGGAGGAGTGTCTTAATATCTCTGTTTCTTCTCTCTACTATTGCCTGCCCTTGAGGATTAAAGGGTATGCCCGTGGTATGTAAAATCTTATACTGTGCACAAAAGTGTGTAAAATGTTTGGACGTATATGCAGGTCCATTGTCTGTTTTTATTGCTTGTGGCACACCCATAATTGCAAAAGCTTGTATAAGGAATTCAGTGACCACTCGGGCTGTCTCTTTTGCTGCTGGCATTGCAAATGTGAATCCTGAAAAGGTGTCTACCACGACATGAATAAAAGATAGACGACCAAAAGATTTATAATGGGTCACATCCATTTGCCAGATTTCATTGGGTCTCAAACCACGAGGATTCTTCCCTGGAGGGAGTGTAGGAGCATGGAAAGGAAGACAAGCTGTACAGCTTTTTACTATGCTCCTAGCTTCCTCTCTTGTGATTCCAAATTGTAAACGTAAAGCTCGAGCAGCCTGATGATATTTAGAATGAGATTCTTGTGCTTCCTGAAATAAAGGACTACTGGCTAACATGGTTAGAAGGCTATCTGCCTTTGAATTTCCATCAAAAATGGGACCTGGAAGTCCACTATGTGAGTGGACATGCAAGATATAAATCTTGCCTGGATGTTTTCTCACTTGCTCTTGAAGTTCCTTAAAGAGCTGATAAATATTGGAGGCTGCAAATTTTATTTGGGCTGTGGCAATTCTTTGTACTACACCTACTGAATAGGCTGAATCAGTAATTATATTTACGTCTCCTGGGTAATAAGTGAGAGCTAGCATGATAGCAAATAATTCATTCTGTTGAGTGGATTGAAAAGGAGTCCTGATTACTCTCTTTATGGTTAAATCATGAGAGTATATGGCACAAATATTTTCTTTGGAGGCATCTGTAAAGATTGTTGGTCCTTTAAGAGGAACCTTAGAAACCTTTTCTTCAAAAATCCATCGCCAATTATGTAGTAGCCGGGTAATCTTTAATGGAGATCCATGTGCAAAATTTGGAGCGGTGGCCAATAAAATTTGCCATTCTGGGATGGTCTCACAGCATACATTAATCTGTGCACTAATTTTTTGCAGAATACTAGTAGTAGGTCCAGCCCAGTGCAAGAGATTTTCAGGATAAGGGGCAAGGAAAAGACCCATTCCTCTGGGATATTTAAAGGCCATGGTGACAAGGTGAACACAACTCAGGGGGAAGCACTGAAGTCCTATCTTTTTTTATTTTTAATTTTTTTTACAGAGTTTTTATCAAGATTTTGCAGAATTTCTATAAAATGAGAATACTGCTGTATTCTGCCAATAGTGTTATGGGAAAAAGCCTAGTTTTAGAGGCAGAGGTTGTTGCTGTTTAGTTGTGTGTGACTCTTCATGACTCATTTGTGGCTTTCTTGGCAAAGATAATGGAGTTGTCTGTCATTTCATTCTCCAAAGCATTATACATATGAGGAAACTGATGCAGACAGGGTTAAATGACTTCCCTAGGATCACGTAGCTAGTACGTGTCTGAGGCCAGATTTGAACCCAGAAAAATGAAATATGTACTAAAACTGAATACTAAGAGATTATGATCTTTTTCTTATAGGAGGAATATGTCTCTTAAATCAGATTCTTTTGTCAATCAGTACTTTTATCATTCAATTTAGTTTAGTTCAGTTCAGTTCAATTCAATTTGATTCAATTCAATCCAGCCCAGTTCAGTTTAATTCAATCCAACACTCATTTATCACACATTTCTTCTGCATCCCGAGACAGTGGAAGTCTTCTTAACTCTAGGCTCAGCACTCTTTCCACTATGCCACCAGCCTCTGTCACCTGTGTGACTTGATGTAACTTACTTAACCATTTTAAGTCTCAGTTTTCTTATCTGTAAATTGAGGTGGTCAGACAATAAAGACAAAACAAGACAAGGTGTCTTGAAAGTATCTTCCATTTTAGTTTATGATCCCATGACTATATCTGAATGTTATGTTTAGTTTAGGATGCCACATTTTAGGAAGAACATTGATCAGAACATACACAATATATTTAAAGTATGTATATGATTTCATTTGTCCCTTGTAATAACTTTGTAAAATTAATACAAGTGTTATCCTCATTTTATAGATGAGGAAACTGAGGTTTAAAGAATTTCAATGTGGATCTCTTAAAAAATGAGATGATTCAGGCCAATTTCAATGGTCTTGTGTTGAATAGAGCCATCTGAACCCAGAGAGAGGACAGTACAACTGAATGTACATCAACTTGATGTAAGGAAAAACTTTCTTGCATTATAGCTATGTGCAAGTGGAATAGGGGACCTTGGAGGTTGGTGGTTTCCCCTCACTGGTGGTCTTCCAGAGAAGGTGGGAGGACCACTTTTTAGTATATTATAGAAGGATTCTTTTCCAGGTCCAAGTTGGACTAGGCTGCCACTGAAATTCCTTATAATTCAGAGATTCTCTGATTCCATGTTTGTATCATTTGTTTAGGCCTTTGAGAACATATAACATAAAATGCTGTAGGGAAGGAGAAGGAAATTTTGTATCTTACCACTTATAGACAGGTACCAGATGATCTATTCAAATTTTGGATTAGATGTATCAAGTCTACAGCAGAAAGGAGCAACACATTTAAGGATTACCTAATTATAGACTTCTATTCCTAAACTAATTGCTTAAGCAGAGTCTTGTGTGTCTTCTTCAGAAATGTTTGTATGTAAACTGGAAATGTATAAAGTGCAAAGATATTTGTGACCACATTTCATTTGTAAGGATGAATATTTCAGAATTTGAAAACACCCATGCTTTTATTGGTAGGGGAGCTTCTTTCTTCTACCAAGGGAGATTTCAGTCCCTCAGAACTTAGTAGATGGTCTTTCAGAATTGCTGTGGAAGGAAAAATACATCTTGTTTTGGCCAACTGCCAGACAGCCAGAGAATTCCAGAACTTTGCTTGGTTGGACCTCAGATGAAAATCATAATCTTTGCAGTTTGGTTGGATTTGCCAGCCTTTGAGTGCTCTGGGTCAGACCTGACAATGAAGCAGTAGAAGGTAATTTTATTGTATATAATGATTAACTAAAAACAAAATGAACCCAAAACAACCCCAAGCAATATCCGGCAATTAGCTTTGAGAATGAAAGCATAAATAGAAAGAAAATACACAAAGTGGCACACGATTCTTCCTGGTAGAGTCACTGACCAGCCTTTGTTGGGTGTATGCTTAGTTCTCTCAATTATGACTATGTAAAAATAAGATTCAGTTTCTTCAATAAAGGCAAATGAGTCATCAGATCAAATTACCATTTTATAAAACCAATGAATTTGAGAATTTAGTGTTTATTTAGAAAAACATGAAATCCCCACTTTACATATCTGGAAAGTGATCATCTACCCTCTGCTGGAAGATCTGGAATGAGGGAGAATTTACTACATACTCAGGACAATCTATATAATTTTTTGGATAGCTCTAATTGTTACAAAGTTTCTCTGACAACAAAGCTAAAATACTCCTTTTCAACTTTTACTTATTTGCTTTTTTTTTTTAAAGGCAATTAGGGTTAAGTGACTTTCTAGAGTCATGCAGCTAGTAAGTGTCTGAGGTCAAATTTGAACTCAAGGTCCTCTTGATTCCATGGTTGGTGCTCTATCCATTGGGTCAGCTAGCTACTTTTAATCTACTTATTTGCTCTTAATTCTGTCCTTTGGGCCAAGCAGAATGAATCTAATCCTTTTTCTGCTTGACAGGGCTTCAAATTCTTAAAAACATATTACAGTCTCAGTGATTCTTTTCTTCTTCAGGCTAAACATCCCCATTTCCCTCTACTCATATGATAAGGACTCAAAACCCTTCACCATCCTGATTGTCCTTCTTTGTATGCTTTGCAGCATATGAAGTTTCCTTAATTGTAACATCCAGAGTTAAACTTGATACTCCAAATAAGGTCTGACAAAGTACTAAGATATTATGACCTTTGTCTTATAGGAGAAATATGTCTCGTAAGTCAAATTCTTTTGTCAGTCAACCCTTTCATCATTTAATTTAGTTTAGTTTAGTTCAATCCAGTTCAGCTCAGTTCAATTCAATCTAACACTCATTTATCACACATTTGTTCTTCTTCCAGAGATGGTGGAAGTCTCCCTTCTCCCTCACCCTGCCACTCTAACACACTCACTACCTTTATTATACCACCTTTATTCTTGGACTACCCCCATACCCCCAGTTTCGGACCTTTGCCACTTCTCAGTTTCCCACACAGATGGTGGGACTAGAGAAGGCTACAGAAATCGGAAGCACTTGGTAATGGAGCACCAGCTTCTCTCTGCAATTCTCTCAGTATTCATGTTAACAATGTGGGGTCTGATGGGCTCCCGGGGATGAATGCAGCTCTCAATGTGTAATCCCACTGGAACGATTGGGCTGCTCAGCCCTCATCACGTCTGCTTATTGTGGAGAGTGGCAAAGAATTCTCTTGCTTCCCATACAGGGAACCACTTGCCTTAGCAACTGATTTCCGAAATATCCTGTACATCGGGTTTTTTTTTTCTTTTTTTAATAAAGCTCTTTCTGATGTATTATTGCACTTTGCTTATGTTTTGGACACGGATGTGCTCTGCTTAAGTATGTAAATTTCCATAATGTGAGGAAATGAGATGTAAAAATAACATAGAGGCCTGTGGGAGGGAAGAGTGGGGAGTTGTGGGTTGGGTGAAAGGAGAAGAGCTTTGGGATTTATAGTCTCTCTGTGTAGTGTTTGGTGTGTGTGTGTGTGTGTGTGTGTGTGTGTGTGTGTGTGTGTGTGTGTGTGTGAAAGAAAGAGAGAGAGACAGACAGACAGACAGACAGACAAAAGAACCAAGAGAAGAAAGGGAGAGGGAGGGAGGGAGAGAGAAGGAGGGAGGAAAGAAGAGAGAATTCTTCTTTCTGAGACAGACTTAAAAGCAGCCTTTTAAGGCTAGCCACCTGAAACTCAGAAGGGATAATACATAAATATAGAGCTGGAAGGGACCATAATCTGGTTCAAACCCTTAATTTTCCAGAAAAGGAAATAGATCCAGAGAGGGTAAACTTGCTCAAGGTCCCGTGATCAGTCAATAAACATTGATTAAGTACCTACTATGTACCAGGCACATAAAAAGAATCAAGAAACAGTCCCCATCCTTGGGGAGCTCACAAGCCAATGGAGGAGCCAATAAGCAAAAATATACAAACAAGCTATAAAATAGATTTAAAAAGAGATAAGAGACTGAAAGAAGATTTTGAAATTAAGCGGAATTGGAAAAAGGATTCCTGAGGAAACCGACATATGAGTTGGTTAGTGGCAGAGGCAGGATTTAAACTCAGGTCCTTGCCTTCAAATCTTTTCCTTAAACTGTCCATGGTGGGATGGAGTTCATTTCTTCCAATAACCAGAGCCCCAAACTATTTAGCAGAGAAAAGACAGTATACATTCCACAGCATTGGGTTTGGAGTGAGGGGGCCTAAGGTGGAATTTTGCTTTTGCTCCTTCAACTGTGCCTTTGAGTAAATTATTTCACTTCTTTGACGTTATTTCCTCCTCTTGTAAAATAAAGAGGTTAATGTTAAGCCTTAGCTTTGGCCTTTGCTCTGCAAGGGAAAGGTCTTTTGGGCCACTTGCTTAAAAGGTACAGAGGGATTTAAAAAAATTAACTGTGGTCAAAGAAACCTCTAGATATTAACTTGAACTCCTTGGTCCCTTTCCTGGGAAAAAGGATGAAAGATTATTATACAAAGAGCCCCAGGGGAATTTTAACATTCTGCTTCTCACTATAGGAGGCAGGGTTGAGGGCAGTTCTTTGTCTAAAACATTTCTATGGATTGTGGCTAAAATTCTTTCTCCCTTAGGAATATGGTATTTGAAATATCTATCCTAGGTTGGGGAGAGGATAGGAAATGATTAGCTGATTTTCATCTGTCAGCCACAGAACAAAAAAAAAATATGGTAATTTGGCAGATGGGGTGAAATAAGACATTGCAAGGAATTTCAAATTTTGGAGGGAAATTGATTAATCCTTGTGAGCTGCTCTTGTCAGTGCTTATGGGGTCTAATAGGAACATGAATGGTATATGGACATTGATTAGAGTAGGGCACATGGGAAGAAGCAGGGAAATCCTCTAAATGTCATTGCTTGCTTTCATTTCTTCACAAAGCAAACTCCCTGACCTACTCTAACCTACTTATAGCCCAGGCAGACAGACAAATGGACAGACAGACTGACTGATATGGCAGAGAGGAGGGAAATGAGGCTCCCATGGCCACCGCCTTGGCTACTAATTACCATATTAATGTTCAGTCTCCCCACTGATCAGGGGCAAAGGACAGGACATCTTTAATTGGAAATCTGAAGGACGGCAGGAGCAGTGGCCTACACTGGGGGATTTATGTGTCTCTGTCTTGATGAGCTGGAAGGGAATGGGATGATTCACAGAGGCTGCATGCAGTCTGATTTACTGTTCGTCATTTACATCTCACGAAAGTCAATCAGTGCAGAAGGTCATCTCCAACTGGAATCATTCTCATTCAGTCTTCAGCTTTCCAACCTTCCAGGCCTTCTGAGTCAGGTGTGCCAGCCCAGACATCTCCCACATGGAGGAGCGACAGAAGAAAAGAAGCAAAGAGATACCCAAGACATTGGTGGGTCAGGGTAGAATTCTCATTGGCCACGTAGGAGACCTGTATTTATATTCTAGTTAATAAAGCATCTCTAGTCTTAGTCTGTATGATGTAAGGAAAGGAGTATTTAATATAGAAGCAAAGGACCTAGGCTTAAATTCTAGTTGTGCTGCTTCCTACTTGTGAGACTGAGGGCAAATCCTTTTAATTCACTGTGTGTCAGGTTGGATAGGATGATCTCTGCATTTCTTTCTGGTTCTCAATCCTATGATACTAATAGTCTTGAGGAAAAGAATTGGGTTAAGAGAAGATTTCTGTTTCACATATGCATTAAAATGTTGCACCCTGAGCTAGAAGGAGTCAGTTCTCTAACTTAGCTATATAACATACTTTCATAGGAAACTAATGGTTCTCATCCCCAGAGTGCTTTATGCTCATAGTAACAACAGCAACAAACAACTAGCCTTTATATAATATTTAAGGAACATAAAGCACTCTTACCAGATTTGTCAAGTTGTCAATATAAGTATTACTATCCTCATTCTACTGATGAGAAAAATGAGGCTCACACAGGATGTTGTATCCATAACCAGTTCCATATCCATTTCCATAAGCATATTGTTAGGAAATAATCAAGCTGGAATTCAAATTCAGGTTGTCTGATCTCAAATCTAGTATCCATTTCTCTGTGGACTTCACAAAGGAATTCTAATTCTTGAAACACTCAGTGACTGAAAGCAGCTGATGAATTTTAATGTGGGAAATGGGAGAAATGTAGAAGGCCTCTTCTATTTAGAAAGAGTGGACTTAGATTTCAATGTTGAAATTGCTAAATACTAGCTTAATCTTTCCAGATTTGTTTCCTCATCTGAAAAATCAGGGAATAAAAACAGATGATCTTTCAAGTTCCTTCTTTAATAAATTCTGTAACACATTCAGAAAAAAATAAGCTATACTTTGCTTATAGAGCAGTGTACTCAGATGTCATGGTTTTCATGATAGTATTGCCCAACAATTCCTTGAGGAAGGCATCCTGAGAGAGTTACAAGAGGTAATATATTCCAGGCAAATAAAACCTTGATAACTATTTCCCCAGATCCTGATGGAGACAAGACCCTGAACTTAAGAGAAATGGGAATAGTAATATTTTTAGCCTAGGATGTTAAGCCACCATCCTGGGAAGTAAACCATGTGGAGACAGATGCAACCTGGTGATTGTTCCTACAAAGGCTATATAGCCACAGATATTTGTTGTTATTAGTCTTTCATTCTTGAAGAGGACTGATGATGTCACGAGGGTGGTATCTTGTGCATGAATCAGATTTAACTGAGGCAGAGCCGTACAAAGTCATTAGTCTTAAAGAACTAGAAATTGAAGGCATGTTTATCAATTGGGGAATGGCTGAACATATTACAATATATTAATTTAATGGAATACTACTGTGTTATAAGAAATGATGAGCTGGCAGATTTCAGAAAAACTTGGAAAGACTTATATGAACTTAAGCTGAATGAAATAAGCAGAAGCAGGAGAACATTGTACATGGTAACAGCTACATTGTACAATGATCAACTTTGGTTGACTTAGTTATTCTCAGCAATACAATGATCTAAGACAATTCTAAAAGACTCATCATGGAAAATGCTATCCACATCCAGAGAAAGAACCATGAAATCTGAATGCAGATTGAAGCATACAATTTTTCCCCTTTTTCGTGTTTTTTTTTTGTCTTTTGTTCTAATTATTCTTTTATAACGTGACTAATATGGAAATATGTTTGATATGATTGTACATGTGTAATGCATATCAGATTGCTTGCCATCTTGGGCAGGGGAAAGTAAGGGAAAAAATTTGGGAGTAAAAATCTTACAAAAGTAAATGTTTAAAATTATCTTTACATGTAATTGGAAAAATATTATTAAAGAGGGGAAAAAGTCATCAGCTTTATTCTCCCCTTCAGAGTTGTTGAAGTCCATTGTTGACAGATATCAAAATGGCAGATGATGAGATTCAGTGGATGACTTGCAATTATTGAAGACCCAGAAAAGAAAGCTTTTGTCATCAACACCCTTAGCACTGTCTAGTTACTCATTTTCAGCTATAGATATTATTTTATCAGTGTAAATGACATTACAGAAGAGGCATTATCATCTGCTTTCCTGCTGCACCCTAAGGATCATAGAACCTTTCCATTAGATTTGTACCTAAAACCTTCCATATGTGTTATCTCCTTCATTAGAGTGTAAACACCAGAATGACTGTCTTCTTTCTCATTTGTATCCCCAAGATTTGACACAGTGCTCTATACACAGTAAGCATTTACTAAATCATTCATTCATCCATTCATTCATTCATCTCCTCAAGAGAAGGGAGTATGATCCCATTTCTAGAGAATATCCTCCAAATGATCCTTCTTGGGATCTCTAGTCTAACATTTTTCCTGTAGTGAGGGAAGGATGGGATGGGTCTCTGAGAAGAATGCTTCCTTTGCTACTCTTTAGCCGGAGACATTCACCAGCAGTTACGTCTTCCCTGATGTGATAGTTCTTCAATTTTACCTCTTTAATGATGCCCTCACAATATTAGACCTTAACTGCTGAAACCTTAACTCTATTTAATTACTCCTTACTTAACGGCGTCTTTCAGGAAATCAAATTCTCTGTGAAGTGCTTTATAGCGAACCAGCTACTTACAAAAATGAAGGACAATAATAGATCTTTAACACACTCTTGAAATATGAAAAAGTCACAAAGAGAGTAGATGTTTCCAGTCTGTCCCTACATTTCTCCCCATTTTATTCTGCTTGTAGATAAGGAAATGGAAACATCAAAGATTTGCCCATGGCCAGTCAGAGATAGTATAATTGACAGGAGGCAACAGCGCTGCTCAATCTTCATCTTTAGACTTTTGGAGACAAGGAAAGGAATCATAATATTTAGAACTGAAAGTACTATATTACCTCTAGTTTTGAGACTTATGATCCTAGGCACCTCATAGACCCAAGGTTTCTCAGCTACTGAATCCGAATAAGTAATGTTTGCAAGAGTGTGGTGCAGTAGATAAGAGGTTCAAAAAGGCAAGGAGGGGCTCCAAATACATACTCACTGTTGGATGTGTTACTAGACATTCCTAACCACATTAATAAGAATATCAGAGTTATTCATTTCTTCCTTGAATGTGCCAGCAGAAGCAGAAAACAAGACCCAGTGATTTCTGTAGCCCTGGATCACTAATTCTAGACGTCTTCCTTGGATTTCTTAGTATAATTCAAGGTATATTTTAATGGGTTTGATTTTTAAGGTAGAGGACCCATAGCTCTGCTGTGAGACTATAACATGAAGCCATATGCTCCCAAAGGAAAGATCCCCATTCTAAAAGTCAGGATATGTGTATTTTAGTCTTATTATGTTACAAGACTGCTGTGCAAACTTGGGTAAATAATGCAGTTCTTCCGAGTTAAGAGAACAGAACCAAGAGATTATTATACACAGGAACAAGATTATATGATCAACCATGATAGACTTGGTTCTTTTCAACAATGAAGTGATTCAAGGCAATTTCATTAGACTTGTATTGGAGAGAGTCATCTGCATACAGTTAAGCAGAATGGGCTTTCTAGATGAGAAAAGTTATGTTCAGACTGTTAAAGTGGCTTGTCTCACTCAGATAGCTAAAAGGCAGTCAGGTGGGATGGTAGATAGAGCTTTGGACTTAGAGTTGAAAAGACTGGAGTTCAAAGCTGATCTTAGACAATTACTAGCTGTGTCATCTTGGGCAAATCACTTTCTGATTCAGTTTTCTCATCTGTAAGATGGGGTTAACCTATGCCTAGGGTTGTAAAACATGAGGACCAAATGAGTGCTTATCATAGTGCCTGGCGCATTGTAGTAGGTGCTTAATAAATGCTTTCCTGTCCCTATTAAGTATAAGAATAGGGATTTGAAGCCCATTCTCTTGAACCAACATATGTAACTATGAAAAAAAAATAAACTGTGAAAACCATTGGTGAGAAGGCATCAGTTTCCTGTGTTGTCCCTGGCCTGTAGAGCTGTCTTCACATTGGTTCACCAGAGCTGAAACCTAAAGGAATGAACTCCAAAGCTTTCATTAAATGCTTTCACATATAGATATACTTGTGTGTCTACAAGTCACTCATCTAACCAGTGCTCCTCAGATGGCCTGGAGCAGCAGTTCTTAAATATTTTGGTTTGAGGTCCCCTTTTATACTCTTAAAAATTACTGAGGACTACCCTCAGTTCCTGAAGACCTACCTTCCAAAAGAGAGAGCTGGATTATGTCTACTGATATTTATTGTTTTGGAAATTAAAATGTCTTAGCATTATTATAAAAATAGTTTTGACTTTGTAAACCCTCCAGAAAGAGTCCTAGGGCCATCGATTGCTTGACTACTCATAGAGAACAGGGATCCTCGAGAACAAAAACACTAGAAGGATAACTGTACGTGGCATGTATAATTCTCTGCATTTAAACTTTTATGGACTTCTTGAAGTCTTTGGTGCTGGCAAAATATTTGTCTCCCAATAAAGATGTTTTATTTAATGCAGACATTTCCATCAGGAAACTTATTGCTTCCTGGGTTTTGTAACAGCATCTGTGGACATGGCAGAGGGGTGGAGGGGTCTGCTTGACTGGAGAAACAGGAAGCTACTGATCTCCTGCAGGGGAGGCCCAATAAAGTCTCATATACAGCTTCTTCTTCCTCTATAAAGATGAGGGTTTTATATTGTCTTCAGCAGGACACAAGCTTTTAGTTTTTTCCCCAGTGATTATTAAATGTCCTGATCTATTCCTATTCTTGCCCAGTTTCCAGTATTAATGAGGGTTTAGTCAGGGTTTATGATGCAATTTCTGCTCATAAGATGAGAGAAAAGCTCTTTGGTCTGTAGCATCAATTGTTCAGTCATGTCCGACTCTTTGTGACCTCATTTGATGGTTTTTTTTTTTTTTTTTTTTTTTTGTTGTTTTCTGGCAAGGATAATGGAGTGGCTTATCATTTCCTTCCCCAGCTCATTTTTACACATTAGGAAATTGAGGCAAATGGGAGTAAGTGATTTGTCTAACTCATACAACTAGTAAATGTCTGAGGCTAGATTTGAACTCAGGCTTTCCTGACTCCAGACCTGGTGCTCTATTCACTGCATCACTTAGCTGTCCCATCTGGTTTTTATATCAACTAAATTTCATATCATATACATTTCCTTCATATATTGTTTCAGAGAATCATCCTTTGTGATACAGAATTTTTTAAAAAGAAAACAATAAGGAAGAAGGGAGAAAATCAGTATAGTACAATCAATTTATTGAAAAATATCTACTAATATATACCATATTCTACAACTGAGAATTCCCACTATCTCTCCTTTGGCAACAAAGTAGGAGAGGTCTGACTCCATAATTCTTCTTATGGGTGAATGTCTGAGGGAGTTCTTGGAAAAAATTGAACTTCCTAGTGATCAGTAAACTCCTCTTCCTATGGTACTCTATGTTGTCCAGAGTTCCTTTTCCATAACTACCCAGTGAAGCAGGTAGTACATTTTAGAGATGAAAACAACTTTAGAAAGATTAAGGAACTTTCTTATAGTCACAAGTAGTAAGCATAAGGGTCTGTGTTTGAACTGGGGTTTCTTGATCATAACATCAGTGTTCTTTTCTTGACATCAAATAGATTTCCTGATATTAGTCTTACTTCATAACTATTATTTATGGCCAAGTGCATTAGTTCGGTCCTTCTGGAGCTCTTTCTTTTCTTCTCTGGCATGGATACACTACATTAATGGGAAACAGTGTCATGAAGTGAGATAAGCACAGAATTTGGGGTCAGAAGACCTGAGTTTGAGGCCTGACTCTGCCAATGATTTGACTATATGCTTACATTGTCAGTCTGGATCTCTAAAATCAGATGGTTGTGCTAAGTGGTCTTTGAGACACTAGTCAGTTCTAAAATGAGGCTCTTGGAAGCAGCCATCATTTTGGGGGGAATATCTTTTCATTAAATAGTATCTGATATTTGCATGAGGGTCAAATAAAGATGGAAATTTAGGAACTTTTTGTTATGTCATTTTTACTCATTCATTCATTTGTTCATTCATCTCTCTATGTGTCTGTCTATCATCTATCTCTCTATCACCTATCCACCTACCTATATATCTGTTTTTCCATTCATCTATCAATCTATCCAACCATACATTTTTCTATCTGTTTATTTATTTATTTACAATTTGATACTCTTCTTTCTCTTGACCCTGAAGGATTCAAAGAAATGCAACATTCAGCAGAAAAAGGGGGCTTCTGATTTATTCAATGATGTGAGCTGGAGGAAAAAAATAAAAAAATACACACTCATCAAAATGCTGAAGTGCTTTTTAAAATGTCAGATTGGTACTGTTGATGAGAAAGCCGGAGGAGGCATTGGTGGGCTTCTGAGATCCTATATGAAGTCTAGTGCAGGAACCTAATTTTTTCTTGTACCTCCATTCATTGCTGATCTGAGCAGTGAGCAAAAGCAGGCATCTAGTTAGGGATATGCATACTTGTAAGACACTGTAGAGATGTGAATATCTGCAGTTAGAGAACTCCTTCATGGGAGATTCTTCTATCTGTACATATTTCTAACCTGTGTGTGATGTAGTAGGTAGGCTTAGAAAGCAGTTGGGAGTGCCAGGGGTTAAGTGATAAATGTCACATAGCTAATAGGTGTCAGAGAGAGGATGTAATCCAGAATTTTAAAAAAAGACTATTATAAATACCCAAATTAACTACAAACTAAGATAAAATCTACACCCAGAGTAGGAATTAATAGAGGTATATATAGAATGAATATATATATATATACATATATATGTATATTTATACATGCACATATATACATATTTGAGTATAATAATAGCTATCTATAGAATGAAGGTGGAGGAAGAAAACAAAAAGGTTATATGACAATTGTATATCTAAAAGGAATAGCAAATTCTATGTAATAGATTTGCAGTTTCATGTGCAATCATCTTTTTATTTTGCTATGTTATGAAAGTGCTTGTTTTATTTTATAAATTAAAAATAAAATAAAATAAAAGACTTGGTCTCCCTCTCTTGTCTAGACTAGAAGTTCAGATGCTACTCATGGGTCAATTTGCTAATTGGCTAATTGGCATGGAAATTCTGTCTTACTCTGCTTTAGAACATGGATCAATTCACTGCTCCTTAGGTATCTCTGTGCTCCTCTATTCCATAGGCCTCATTCATAACTAGTCCATGGTGTGGAAATATGATGTCTTTAGCCCTTGATAGTCCAGAAGTTCTGACCTCAAGAGATCCACTAGTCTCAACCTCCCCAGTAGAAGGAATTACAAATATATGCCACCATGCCCATCAAGTTTTTGGGCTTTAAGAAGATCCCTCTATATATTATGTTTCACTACTTCTTGGCCCTAAGAAAACAAATGCAAAATTGTCCTCAGTGGACTTACATTCTATTGGAGAATACAACATGTAAGAACTAAGTAAATATGACATAATTTGAAAAGGCATAGAGAATTAACACTAAGTGAAGAATGAAAGACTTTGCAGAAGTTATGATTCTGGAGTTGAGTCTTGAAGAGATCTAAGGGTTCTCAGGGGAAGAGGAACATATTGTATTATAGTCATGATGGTGGGAAATAGTACATTTGAGGAAGTAATAGGTAAGTCTTTTTATTTTTATTTTATTGAAATTATTTTATTTTATTGAGAACGTGAAGGGAAACATATAATGGCATGAAACTTACTCTAGGAAAAGTAAAATAACTATTTCTAAACCTCACAACTTTTTTTCATCTTTTAAAAAAACTTTTAGTGTTCATTCTTTCCTCTTTTTGTTGCCATCACTTGCTTTATACAATTTGACATTGAATTCACAAGATTATGATGTATATTTTTCAATTATTCATCATGAAATCACATTTGTTATATTGGATGTTAATTGTACTTTGTTTCAAACAGTTTATTTTTCCAAGTTCCAACAATTGTTCATATTTTCAATGGGGGTGAAAATCAGATCATTTTTCAGGCCATTGAATTATGGTTATCTCCTTCCTTCAGATACATTCCTTAACTATTTTATGATGTGTGGCACAGAGTAAGATCTTGTTGTAGTATTACATCTCCATTTGGGAATTTTTCTATAAGTCCAAAATAATTCTGCTTTTCAAGGGGCCTATCTATCTATCAAAGGGACCACTCTTTTGTGGCTTTTTGTTTCCTATGGAAGTTTAAAAATGTTTTAAAAAATCCCCAAAACTAAACATTTTTGAGTAGATGTTTACAATTTGATGAATAAGTATGTATACTCACCTGGACTTCTCCCCATGATTTTGATATGATGATATATAGATATAATGAATGAAAAAATGAATTTTACTAGTAAATTAATTTATCCAAATATTCAGTTTTTTGATTTTTGAAATTGTGTTGGCCATGATAAGAATTTATTTTCATAGCAGTAGTTAGCATTTTTTTCTTTAAAAAAAAACTGGTTTTACTACTGTTTCTGCAATTTCAAGAAGACCTGATCACATCACAGAGAAATCACTAACATCTATAGTTGGCAGGTCTCTGGAATTTTTTGCTTATTTTTGAAGATTAAGTTTTATCTTAGCAATAGCTCCTTCTCTGGAGTAACATCCATACTAAAGCCACAAAATTAAAAACACAATTAAAGACAGCCACGAAAGACACCTGTGTATATCATGTTGTTTATCATGCATGTGTTTATCAATACAGATTTATGTCATGAAATCAATACTCAGGGGACAGAGAACTAATAAAGGTGAAACTATAGTTCTAACCAGATAGAATCTTGATCAAAGATGTACTGAATTAGCCTAAGTCCACATACATGATTATTGTTGTCACAAAGTGAAGCCATATGAAAATTATTTCTAGTCCCAAGTAATTTATATACAGTTGTAAAATAAGTTTAGGGAGATAATGTATGGAATAAACATTTATATAATACCTGCTATATGTCAGGCACCAGGTACTTGTGTGTTATAAATGCTATTTCATTTGATCCATACTCTGGATGGTAGGGCTTTTATTATCCCAATTTTATAATTAAGGAAATTAAGGCAAACAGAGATTAAGTGACTTGACCAGGGTCACACAGCTAGTGAGTAATATTCATGTCTTTTTGACTCCAGGTCAGTGTTCTCTCCACTATGCCACCTAATTGCCTCAATACGGAAAGCTAGCTAGCCTGCTATTTCTTGGAAGCTTTGACCATACAACTGGAATTCTGTCTTGAATTTAGATGTAAATTCACACATACAAAGCATAAGTTCTCAGATTTCATCTATATGTAGACTTGGTGGTGGAACATTATAGTCCCTCCAAGCTAAAATCTTTGAGAGTTGGAGTGACTGAAAATTCCATCACACTGTGACAAACTTGATGATGAGTCTCTACACTCAGTTAGGCTGGTCCTCTGCCAAAAGGCACACAGTCCATCACTGAATCTGTACTTGCAGCCTTTCCAATCTGAGAGGCCCTGCCCGTGTTTGTGAATCATTGGTGTAGTCTTTGAGAGCCCAGGGTCACCATCATGCCATTAAGAAGTAGCTGAAAAATCTTGTGATATGTCATTTAAAAATTATTTTGAAGAATCCACCATCACTTTTGACACACACATCCTACAGAATGTTAAAAATTGTAATATTTATGGATTAAACTTGCTATTAACATCAGGATCCTTATGTTTTCTATTGTTAAAAGCAGAAAGTCAATTCTCTTTCATTGCTGAGGCAAATTTTATTTTCTGTTTCATATTAAGGTAATTCAATCTATTAACAAGTATTTATTAAGACTATTCTGTTCTAGGCCCTGTGTTAGATGCTGAAGATACAGATGCAAAAAAAGAAGGAACCCCTGATTTCAAGGAGCTTTTGATCTATTGATAGATACCATATTCACAAATATAATTATAGCACCCCCTATAGCTTACTATTACAACCTGTTATCTTAATTGGGACAATAATTCTAAAGATCTTTGCTGATTTCTTGGTACATAGTAAACTCTATATGAGAGTTAATTATTATTATCATTGTTATTAGTAGTAGTAACAGTAGTACTGAGTGGAGAAGGAGGAGGAAGAGAAAGAGGAAAAGGAGGGGAATTCCCGGATTTGATCCCTAGAAGAGAAATGCTAATTAGATTCTAGAGGTAAGTAATTGTGTGTCTGCACTGCTACTAATACAGCTTATGAGCCCCCTACTGGTTTCCTTCCCATTTACAATTATCCAGTAGGCGCAAATATCTTTTGGCAAAAGTCATTATTCATTTGAATATTGAAAATAGTAGTTGCCAAACATACCTCCCATAAAAATGGAGTTCAGTCTCTCATAACTACACCCAGCATCCATGAGAATAGTGGGTTCAAATTTCCAACAGAATACAGTGATTAGTAAAACATACTATCTGGGATACATATTTGTCCAGAGCAACTCAAAACTCATAAAATTAAAGAGTCTGAAAGTTTTTCCTTCCTTCCTTCCCTTGTAGAGGCAGAAGTCTTCACGTGGTTCACTTTGGGTGCAGATTTCTGACTAGAATTTTGCTCAGCTGATTTTTAGGCTCTGCTCTTCTCCTCCCACTTAACTATTGGTTTCCAGAGGTTTTTACTTCATAAAGCTGCATTGTTGTCTCTCTGTATCTATTTCTTCACTTGTGTCTCCATGTATATCTTCAGTTGTAACTCTGTATCTTCTGTGTATTTTCAGTTGTGTCTCTGAAGTCAAAAGACTTCCTGTCTCTATTATCTTTGGGTTTCATAGACAGTAAAATGTAGAAAATGCTGAGCTTGGAATCAGGAGGACCTGAATTCAAATGTGATTTCAGATACTTACTAGAGGTGTGATTCTGGGCGTATCATGTGACTTCTTTCTGTCTCAATTTCTTCATCTGTAAAATGGATGTAAAAAAAACCTTCCCAGAGTTGTTGTGAGGATCAGATGGGATAATATTTATAAAGAATTAATAGTGTGCCTTGGAAAAAACAAGTGTTTAATAAGTACTTGCATTCTTCTTTGACCTAATAAGAGAGGTGTTTCATGTTTAATCAAGGGATAAGGCATTAGAAACAACTTTTAGAATAAATTTAACACATTCTTCTCCCCTCCTCCCCAGGCAATTGGGGTTAAGTGACTTGCCCAGGGCCACACAGCTAGGAAGTGTTAAATGTCTGAGGTCACATTTGAACTCAGGTCCTCCTGGCTTCAGGGTTGGTGCTCTATCCACTAAGCCACCTAGCTGCCCCAATTTAACACATTCTTTATATTTTGTGATTATATTCTGGGACTTTTGAAACCACACCAATTAAAATGGGGAGAACCACGTCCTTTATATATATGCACATATAATAAAAAAAAAAAGCTATGTAATAAATATAGAGAATATAAATGCAAAATAAATTCAATTGCTAGGGAAGAAGAGAACTAGCAGGGGGAGGTAGGAATGGCTTTTGTTGAAGGTGCTGCTTGAATTTAAGAGTTCCTTTTATAGGAAGAGAAGGACACTTTGGGCTGGAGGTGAAGAGGGAGTGAATTTAAGGCAAGGGAAACTAGTCAAGGCAAAGATAAGAGATACCACAAGGTACAGTACAGATTCAACTTGCTCACCTCACTTGTTTTTGTACTGGTTTCTGTTACACAACTCATATCTAAACTTTGTGACTTCTCCAGCTACTAAATGAGGCTCTGGACACAGTAGGTGTTTATTGAATGTTTGTTGAATTGAATGGAACTGATTCTTTAGAATAGAGGTTCTTAACTTTTTTTTTTGCTGTCCCAGGAAACTTATGGGCCCTTTCTCAGAATAATCTTCTTAAACAAATAAAATAAAAAACATAGGATTGTAAAGGAAAATAATTCTATTGAAATCCAGACATCAAAATATGTTTTTTTTTTTAAAAGCCTCAAAACAGGGGGCAGGTAGGTGGCACAGTGGATAGAGCTCCAGCCCTGAATTCAGGAGGACCCGAGTTCAAAATCTGATCTCAGACACTTAACACTTCCTAGCTGTGTAACCCTGGGCAAATCACTTAACCCCAGCCTCAGAAAAAAAAAAAAAAGCCTCAAAACACAAAAAATAGCTCATGGTTTGCCATGTTTGACCCTTCTTTTCTCAGAACCACAAAGACAAAAACATTAGGATGATAAGCTGTAGAACCAGAAAGGTTTCTATAGACCATCTAGTCCAACTCTTTTACGGAGAAAGTCTGGTTCAAATACCGGGTTTCAAAATAAGGAAAACTTGGATTCACATTCCACTTTCTGATGCATATTGTTTGTGTGAGCCTGGGCAAGTCATCTAATCTAAGAACTTTAGGTAACTCCTTCTGACTGTAAATTGTAGAGTAGGTGCTAATCTGCAATTGTGAAGCGAATTTCCTTCCTTGGGACTTCCCAGTCTTAGCCCAGGGACTGGCACACAGGAAGTAATTAATTTTCATTTATTAAATTAATTAAACCATTAAACTAATGAAAGGGCAGTTCAAGGCCAAAAGGAGAAAAAGCTCACTTGTTTTTACAAAGAGAAAGAAATGAATGTGGAGAGGTCAAGTCACTTACATAAGACCACATAAATTATATACATAGTACAGCAGGGACTAAAATCTGAATCTTCTGATTCTTTTTCAGCCATACTGAATATACTGTGTTCCTCACAACACTCCTAAGATTCAATTTGCTGAGCCCTAACCATGAGGGAAGAATGTAGAGCATAGGGATTTGCCTGAAGATGGTGGTTTTCATTTTCCCCAGGAGTTAAGACTTTCCTCTTTCAGCCACTCATGCCCATTTGTAATAATAATGATACCCTAATATTTTAATTCATTTTAAATTTTGCCAATTGCTTTTCTCAGAACAACTTTGTAAACTGGTTATGCAAGTATTACATCTCCATATTACAGATGAGAAAATTGAGGCTCATTGAGATTAAGTGGTTTAACCAGGATTATAAAATTACCTAATATTCAAGGGACTCAATCACAGACCTTTTGACTCTAAGATCAATGACTTGAATAACAGTTATGGAGAGGCTGAAGTGTGATATTTTTTGCTGATTAGCATGTATATGGTCTTACTGAAGACTGAATATAAATTACAATCATAGAAAGGAACATAATAAACAGATTCATGAATTATGACACTATCTATACATCCATTGTCAAGGATACTTGTTTGAGTCTTTTAAGTGTTTTTTCCTTCATGAGAAGTAGCAGAGCACAATTTGTGAAAATCAAGCCTGTTTTTGAAATAAATATATTCTCATGTGCAAATGGTCTGGATCTAGGCAAATCTTGTGGTTTAAAGCAACAATTCACTTTGAAAACTGAAGCATATAGAAATATAAGTATTTGCTTGATAATACTTCTCTGTTGTGAATTTTAGTGGGGCTAGGACTTCGAGGAAGTCTCTTTTCAAGGCAATCAGGTTAAGAGAGAGGCTATTTATCTCATTGGCAAAGAGAACAATGAATGTATTGCCACTACAGACTTATGAGTACTTGAACACACAAAAAGCTGAGATATGATATATGAGGATATATCTTATGTATATATATATATATATATATTTATATATATACATACATATATACACATCTATCTATCTATCTTTCTATCTATTTGAACTTAAGATCTATTTTTGCTTTGTTATTTTTCAGTTCTATCCAACTCTCCATGACCCCATTGGGGGTTTTCTTGGCAAAGATACTAGAGTCATTTATTTCTCCAGTTCATTTTACAGATGAGGCAAATAAAGTTAAATTTCTTGCCCAGGGTCACACAGCCAGTAAATGTATTAGACTTAATAGCAATGTAGCCAAACTTACTGATGAGCTCCTGGACATGGTATATTATAGTAGAAAGGTCTATGGGTTCAAAGGTAGAGGAATTTTAGGCTCATTTTGCCTTTCTGATCCTCTATTTTCTCATCTATAAAATGGGAGCAAAACACTTGCACTACCTACCTCACAAGAATTTTGGAAAGAAAATTCTTTGTAGACATTAATCACAAAAAATTGAATTATTATTAATTCTTTAAGGATGGTATCTGTTATAAACTTCAGTTGCAACAATGATGCCTTTATTTAACCCCAAAATTTCTCAGAATTTTTTTTTCCTGATTGATTAATACTAGGGTATTTACTGTTAGGCCTTCAGTCACATTTAGAGTATGAGATATTGGGTTGTATTGGGTTAAAATCATGACTCTGCTTATGTGACACAAGGCAACAATCTTCCTCTTTCTGGGCCTCAGTCTCCTTAATTGTAAAATAAGGAAATTGGGCTAATTGATCTGACCTTCTAGAGATCCTAAGAACCTTCGTTTTTCTGCTAAACTGTGAGAGTGAATCAATCACCATTGGTGCTTTGAGCTCTTCCACGATAAAAGCTCTACCAGGAGGGAGAGGAGGGAATGTTGCCCCTGGCTGGGATTCCTGGAATTTTGTGCTATATCAGCATACTTACATATGCAAAAGCCCATCTGTGCCCACAAAGGATGAAACTCCGCGTGCGGATGAGCAGCCCCTGGAAAGCCAGGGTCTCTGAGAGCAGTTTTGGATTACGATCCTTTGAAGACATCTGCAGCACAGGGATAACTTATTCCAGAAAAGCAGTTCTCCTTGCCATGCAGACCAGAAATCATAAATGAAAATGAAGTTTTTAATTACATTTGGCATTTCGGAGCCACCTGCTGGCTCCCAGCACAGGCATTTCCCTGAATGTCGGGAGATGCAGAGAAGTGACTCGGTTTTGAGCTTGGCCTTTGAAGCTCTGTGCCCAGCCAAAATCCTTGGTTTGGGGTGCTAATGGTGGCCTATGATATTCCCGTTTCTTGTATGGGGCTGGGGAAGACTGGCCTGCATTACGGAGAAGCCAGCTTTTTAGAGAAAAAATATATTATGACAATCCTCCTTATCATGGCCTACACTCACTAGCAGCTAAAATAGAGAATTAGAAAGCACTTGGGTTTGGAACTAGTTTATAGAGCAAGGCAAAGCTGTGGGTGATTGGAGTGCTGAAACTAGTTGTCCACAAATGAAATTGTGACTTCTTTGTTTCTTACATGTATCACTCCATATCCTGCTTCTATATGCCTCTACTTAGAAGTCACTTCCTTCTCAAGGATCCATCTTTCTTGATCCCCTTAATTGCTCTCTGTTTTCTTTCAAAGGCTCAGCTGACTACTTATTTGTATTTATGTTGCATTTGTCTTGAGGGTAAGGACTATTTTTAAAAATTATTTTATTTTTAATTTATAAGCATAAATTAAGCATATCCATAACATAGTGGAATTAAAAAAAAGATAATTGCACAGGAACTGCAAATTTATTATGTACAACTTGCTGGTAAAATATATGATAAAAATAACTTTCCTCCCTTTTTTCTTCCTCCATTACTTACCCTAGAGATGGCTACCAATAGACCCAAATATATAAATATGTAATATATTTAGACACACTTACATATATGTATATATATAAAAACATCATTTTATACATATGCATATATGTGAAAATCATTCTATACATATACCTGTAAGATAATTATATACATGTTTCTACTTATCAGTTCTTTCTCTGGATGCAGATAGTGTCTTCCTTCAAAGGTCCTTTGTAGTTAACTTGGGTATTTATAATAATCAAAATGCCTTCAATCAAATTTGTTCTTAAAACAATATTGCTGTTACTGTCTCTTGGGTTTTTTTGATCTTTGCTTTTGATATTCTCAATGATAGGCATAGTACCTTGCACACATTAGGTTTTTAATAAATGCTTATTGCATTATGTTGGATATGTATTCTAATGATTTCTAGCACAAGACCTAAACATGGGAAAGAGCATGGTAATAAATTGCCCTAAGGCTCCACTCATATCTTTAACTTCCTAGACTAAAATTCATTTCTCTGGTTACCACTCTCATATATATTATCTCTTCCACTAAAATTCCAGTTATTTAAAGGAAGGTATTACCTCATCTTTTATATATATCCTTAGCATCTAGCATGGTGCCTGAAACATGGCTATTATTTAATTTCTTTAGGTCAAAATCTTTTTTTTTTTCAAAGCAACACAGCTTCATAATAAAAATCATTAGTACAATAGGCTTTTGCCTACAAAAATTTGTTTTGCAGATATCTTTATTCTGTAAATCAAGATATACCTTTGTTAGAATGTCTCTGTTTAGAGAGAAACTATTTAATGTAGAAAAGCTTCTAATGAGTTCAGACCATCCTGGCCAGACATGTTAGGGGAATAATGAGCTTCAGTGGAGTAGTTCTCTTGTGGATCTTTTTCCTTTATGACCATAGTTAACCCAAATGTACTTCCTTTCCCCTTTCCAGAGAGTCATCCCAAAATATTTTTAAAAAAGGAAAACATAGTATTTTTTTTTGGAATGTGGTTGTTCTTTCCATGCATCATTATAGTTACTAAAAATATTTTTTCTTGGCTCTGGTTACTTCACTCTGCATCAGTTCATATAGATCTTCCCATCCTTCTCTATATTCATCATACATATTTCTCACAGCACAGAAATATTCCATTATGTTCATTTATCACAATATGTTTAAGCCTTCCCCAGCTGATGGACATCTACTTTGTTTTTAACTCTTAGCTATCACAAAAATATAAATATTTTGGAATATATAGGAACTTTTTTCTTATTGATGGTTCTCTTGGGGATTAAAACCAATAAGAGAGTCTTTGGAAGGATAGAGCCAAGATGGTGGAGAGTAGATAGAACATTGCCTGAGCTCTCCCTAGCTTCCTTTAGAATCATGGTAGATCAAATTTCTGAATGAATTTTGGCGTGACAACCATAAAGAATTTGAGTATAAAAATTTTCCAGTTTAAGATTCTGAGAAGGACTTCAGGAAAGGTCTGTCTCAATTGGGCAACAGGGGAAACGTGGCCCAGCAGCTGTGCACCTGGCATCTAGCATCCTGCAAGGGGAATCTAGCAGGAGGCTCTTAACCAAAGTTCAGCATCATTGGCTCTCTTTTCTGATTCAGAAGGCCAGTGGATCAGCAGACCAACTTTAAGTCCTCCAACACAACTACAGAAAGGAAATTGTGAGCTCCTGAGCCCTAGTGTAACAAGTCAGAGTTGGCCAGGCCCACCCAATGCACTGGGAAAGCCTGTAGCACCAATGCTCCAGTGCAGTTAGTGAGAGACTCCTGTCTCCTTGCAAAAGATGTTTGGAGCAATCTCCTCTGTGCCCTAGAGCAAACTTCAACTTTTAAAAATGAGCAAAAAAGCAAAAATAGCCTGGAGTAGAAAGCTACTATGGAGACAGGGAAGATCAGAACACAAATCCAGATGACCGCAAAGGCAAAATGCCTTCAGGTGAATCCTCCAAATGGGATATGTACTGGTCTCCAGCTCAGACAGTTCTCTTGAAAGAGTTCAACAGAGTCTCTGGTTCAAAGGGTAAACATTTTAGTCACTATTTGCATAATTCCCAATTGTGTTCCCAAATTGTTGTACAAGATGGATCACTTTTATAGAAACAAAGCTCTTTTTCTCAAATATCCCTTCTTCTGGACTTCCCCAGAGCCTGGAATTTCATATTCAATTAATTCAGATTATAGGTTTAGATCTCCAAGGGATCTTAGCATCCAGTGAAACTCAGAGAAATCAAATGATTGACCCAATATCAAATAGAGAACAAGAAGCAAAACAAGCATTGGAGCCCAGTTTTCTGATTTCAGATTTCAATCCCCTGCTGTCCCACACTGCCTCCCATTTAACTTTTCTTAAGTACTTATTATGTGCAAAATGCCCTGTGCCAATATGCTGATGCAAGGCATCAGAGACCTCCATTAATATGCACTAATGTCAGACATAGAACATAAAACTCTCTGATTGGCCAGTAACACATCAGCAGAGATGATCCTAGCTGCTTATCAGATTGCCTTCTGTCATCTACTAGGAGACACAGGAGAGGACATTTTAAGTGGGAAAGAAAAAAGGCATGGAATATCATGGTGGGGAATGGAAGAGGGAAGAAATCAGACATTGGAGACATCTAGATACTGGGGGATAGGACAGGGAGAAGACAGGGAGAAGATATTGATAGTGGGGGCTAGACACCTGGAAAAACAAGTTTTGTCAATTTTTATAACTTTGCTCTGCCTATATAACAAGGCTGTGATGAATATTTCAAATGAAATATATAGACCTTACTATAGAAATATCAATTATTAGTATGATTACTGATATAAATAAGAAGCAACATGGTACAGTGGATATAGAGTTCAAATCCTGCTTCTGGTACATACTGGCTGTGTGTAACACTACCTAAGTTATTTAACCTCTCAGTGCCCTGAGGAACTCTCTTAAGAGTTTGCAGAGCATTTGCTAATCATCATTGGTAGAGGGGATTTTCTCACTGGGAAGCTGCTTATGCCAAAAAATTCAGCAATGGGACTAAAAATCATTATAAACACGAGGACGCTTTTGGATGGTAGTATTTATTTTGAGTCAGAAAGGATCTTAGCCATATAGTTCCATCTGGTTATTTTATATAGAACACGAAACTGAAGCTCAGAGAATGATATTCCAAGATTAGTAGAAAGTAGCATGACTACAATTTGAATTCAGCATGTTTTTGTCCATATCATGTTCATGCTCTGAATCTGTTTCCTTTTGTAGGAATTTTCTTTCCTATGGTGCTATCTGGAGGACACAAAATTGGCAGAGACCATGACCAAGTATTTGTAGGTTAGTGGTGTCCAGCTGGGCTAGCCCAGCTCATGTCTTTCTTACCCCATCAAGAACAGAAGCTCCACATCCTACTGGCTCAGGTTCAGCCCTAAGTCTTGGTGCTCTGAGTCTCCATCCATGACCTTAGTCTGGAAAAGGCCCATCCTGCCCTGTCCCTACTTCACACAGGGAGAGGGGGAGTTATTACTGTGGCTGGCTAAGCATGGGAAGGAATTATAGGGAAGATAATGAATTATCTGACAAATTTTGAGAAGAGACTAGAAATGGCTACTCCTATTATCCAACAGGAAAAAACAAATTTAAAAAACCCTAACACGGTTCAAATCACTTTTTTTTTTTTCCAGCACCAGTTACTATTCAGCTCCAAGGCTTCTCTGGTCAGGTCTCGGGGGCTCTGGTTAAGTTCACAGCAGCTGTATATGTAGGCCATGGTTTGTTAGTCTGGGCCGAGGTTCTTAGCTAGGATCCCACAGTCAAACTCCTGGGAAATGGGAAAGAGATAAAATCTAATTATAAGTCTCATTCCCTAGTATTTCCCCTTTCCTTGGTTCCTTCTCTTTTCTTTTTGTCCCCACTCCCTACTCTGCCCCACTGCTTTAATTATTTCTTAACTGTGTCTGAGATTGCATTACATTTAGATTGCATCCTCTAGAAGGTGACTTTCTCTCTGTCCCTCCGTCTCTCCTCTCTGTCTCTCTCTGTTTCTGTCCTCTCTCCCCCACCTCTCTTTCTTTTATCTCTGTCTCTGTCTTTTTCTCTGTCTCTGTCTCTATCTCTTTGTTTCTTTAGTTCTTTCTTGACCATTTAAGATGACATTTCATTTAGACTGCTTTTTTCTAGAGGGTGACATTGTCTCTATCTCTTTTGTCTGTCTGTCTGTCTGTCTGCCTGTCTCTCTCTCTCTCTCTCTCTCTCTCTCTCTCTCTCTCTCTCTCTCTCTCTCTCTCTCTCTCTCCCTCTCTCTCTGTCTCCTCCCTCTCCCTCTCCCTCCCTCTCTCCCTTCCTCCCTCCTTCTCTCTCTCTCTCCTCCCCTCTCTCCTTTTGTCTCTGTCTTTCTCACTCTTTCCTCAATTTTTCTTCCTCTTTCTCATTCCTTTTCCCTTTTTCACTCTCCCCCCTCCAAATCTTTTGAACAATTTTTCTACTAGAGAAAAGTGAGTGGTAGTGAGGGACTCTGTGGTCCTATGTCTGGGTATCATTAACTATATAAGAGAATGTGTTTAAGCAGACAGACAGAGGCAGAAAAATAAAGACATGGAGATAGCATACTTAGATATGTCTATATACAAATCTTAAAAATTGCGGTCACAGTTCAGGAAATTATGACTCAAAGCTAAAATTCAATTTTATAATCCTGGTTATCCTCTAAAAGATGTAAGAGAAGGTATCATTTATAATCTGAATTTGTATTTTTTTATGAATTGTACAAATATCAACAACATGAACAATTTAAAAGATAAAAAGAATGGAAAAGAGGCTTGTATATGAAATTGTGAATTCTAGCTAAGTATAAAATACATTTTGTACATTTATTTTAAAATATATTTACTAATATATGACTATATTTATATACAAATATAGATATATAGACACATGTGTGTATGTATGTACATATATATACATACATATATATTTATGTGTGTGTGTGTGTATATATATATATATATATATATATATATATATATATATATATATATATACATGTAATTTGTTATCAAATTGCACTACTTCTCTTTATGTCCTGGATAGTTATATTTTAATTTTGCAATTCTGCTATGTTTTCATGATTTTATTATAACTTGTTCATCAAGGTGAACTCTATTGGATTTCAGAAAATTTGGTGATTGTGGTAGGAGAATTAAGAAGAGGTACAGAATTATGATTTTTTAGTGTTCTTTGGCACACAATAGTAACTTAATAAATGCTTGTTGAATTCTGCCTCCTTCATCATGAGCTTGGGCATGTTTCCAGCTAGACATAGGTATTGTTATACATTTAGTTTCTGGTCCCATCTGGCCAGAGTCCTGGCTTTAGCCAAGGGTGAATGGAGGGGTCATGATGAGTTGAGAACAGGATCTGCAGCCTCCTTAAGAGGCATCTTTATCTGTAAGCCTAAGAAAAGCTTCCATATCCAGTAGAACTCAAGAACTGATGTCTTCTTCTACGTTGGAAGCTGTTTTAAATATGCAGCCTTTTGCTATTCTACATGAAAAGCTTTTAAAAATTCCGTGATGGATCCTAGCCTCTGCACAGGATGTTGGGCATTTCACAGAAAGACTGGAGACTAGAAGATTTCGCCCAGACTCCAGCCAGGGGTGTGTGACATGCCAGACTGAAAGGGTCCTTAAGACTGAGAAATCACCGCTCTGATTGGACTTGAACCATATGGATCAGCCGTCAGCCTTCAATGAGAACCAGCATTGCAGCTCGATACGCTGCCAAGGTACGAGTGACCCCGTTATAGGATACCCATCCATCATGGGTGATTGATATCCCACCCAGAGCAGGCCCTGGGATCTGCTAACTTCTCTGGAGCAGCCTGAGTTTTCTGGAGGGAAGGGGGTTGAAGGATGAAGAGAATGGCAGAAAGTCAGCTCTCTTACAGCCCATCTCTTTGAGCTGTCAAACATAGCACGATTAGTGTTGGGCCAATTTAAAGAGCATACTTTGCAGAATTATATGGTCTGTATCCCAGCTCTGCTGATGAACATCATATTCCTGTTATAACAGTCGCATCCTATAATAATTTTGTGTGTAAGTGAGAGGAGGAAAGGAAAGAAAGAGGTCTTATTGTATGTCACCTGCAGCTTGATTTATTGTGGTAACTGTGGGTTTTTTTATATAAAAGATAATTTCATTATACTATTAATACAGCTGTCAACCAAACATTCAAAGCACGTACCTGATATGATCTTACTTCTATGTGCTTTGTCCCTGGGAGATATAATTGGCAAGTATCCATGTCTTGTTTCCAAGGTGGAGAAGCAAAGGCAGAGAATAGGTGAGGAAATTAATCCTACTATCCTGTATCCTGGTTAGAGCATAGCTGGGAAGATGGTCAGAACTTTGACTCCCTCCATATTCAATTCACCCAATGACTCCCTGAGCTATTACTGGGAGTAATCAAAGAATTTAGTTCTGAAGGGGACTTTGAGAGGATGATTTAGTTCAAATGCCTTTTTTTCCTCCCTGAAAAACTAACAAAACATATAAATGAAGACTGACAGATTTAGGATGACAAGATGACAGATTTAGAGGTGGAAAGGACATTAGAAACCATCTAATCTAACCCTCTTATATAAAAATGGGAGCTAGGTGGAATAATAGATAGAGTGCTGGGCCTGGAGTCAGGAAAAGGTGAGTTCAAATCTGACCTCAGACACTTACTAGATGTATGATTCTGAGTAGGTCATTTAAATAACCTGCCTCAGTTTCCGCAACTGTAAAATGGGAGAAAATAAAAGCACCCATCTCCCAGAGTTGTCATGAGAATTAAATGAGATAATGGTTATAAAATACATAGGAAGTTACTAAATACTCTTTGCCTTTCCCCTCTAAGGTCCATAAAAATTAAGTGACTTGTTGAAGATAACATAAGTAAGAGTAGTAGAAAAGGATTTGAATCCAGGTCCTCTGTCCACTATGCTGGATTGCTTTTAATTACATATTTATCTTCCCCAGCTCTTCAAAGAAGGAAGAAATGTACTTTTTCATCTTTTAGATGCTCTGCTTGATTATTATAGTTATAAAATGTTTGGATTTTTAAATTTTTCATCCTTGTTTGTTTGCTAATTCTTTCCATTTATATTATAGTTATTATTTATATACTTTTCCAGTTTTGCTTTGCCTGGGTTCATGTAAATCTATTCATGCTTCTCTGTATCCTTCACATTCAACATTTCTCACAACACAATCATTTTTTTTTATTACATCCATGAACCACAATTTATTAAGGGGCAGCTAGATGACATGGTAGATAGAGCACAGGGCTTAAAATCATTAAGAGTTTTCTTTATGAATTCAAACCTAGTCTTGGACACAAACTATGTGATCCTAGACAAGTCACTTAACACTGTTTGCCTCAGTTTCCTCAACAAAAAACTGATGTGGAGAAGGAAATGGCAGATCACTCCAGTATCATTGCCAAGAAAATCCCAAATGAAGTCCTGGAGACTTAGACACTACAGAATAATAATCGTGACTTGTTTAGCCATTCCCTATCTGATGAGTATCTCCTTTATTTTCCATTTATTTTATGGTATAAAAAGGATTTCTAAATATTTTGGTGTATATAGGAGCTTTCTTTTTGTCTTTGACCTCCTTAGTGAATCTTCTGATTGTACAGAGAGGGAAACTGAGGGCCACCGAAAGGAAGAGGGTCACCCAATATCATACAGATAGTAGTTAAGTAAAAAAAGCAGCAATTTGAATCCAGGAGCCTATGACGTCAAGTCCATGGCTTTTTCCTAAGAGCACAAATACATACTTTGCTTAAATCTCTTAAATTTTAATTCTCTCTCTGTTAATAGCATGTCACATTTGTATGTTTTACTATTTTTGAAATGTTTTCCTAGATGTTATCTTATTTAATGTATTTAATGTAATGTAGTAATGTCCCTTAATATCCAGTTCAGATGCTACCTTTTTTCTAGGAAGCCTTTACCAGTGTTGAGATCAAAGATTGAGAGCTAGAAGTGGACTTATTTTATAGATAAGGACACTGAGAGTGGTTAAATGACTTGTTTAAAGTCACCCAGGTATTGACAGAGAGAGTATTTAAACCCAGGCCCATAAATTCAGGACTTTTTTGCACTGTGCCACACTGCATTTCTCCTCCCTCCTCTTCACTCCTCAACCAGAAGTGATATTTCACTACTCGAGTTCTCAGGATGTTCAGGATACCAAAAATTCTCTGATATTCTATTTTATTTTATTTTATTATGATTCTGTCCATGTCTTGTATTTTCTGTTAACTTGTAAATTCCTTAAGGAATCATCCCTAATGTATCTTTGTATTTCCCTCAGCCCCTGGCACAAGAGTTTTGTGTATAAAAGCAACTTTATGAATGTTTATTGAACTAAATCATCCTGTGAAAGCAAAAACAGTCATTATTATCCCCATTTCAAAGATGAAGAAACCATGGGCCAAGGAGTTTCAATTGATCTGTTCAAGGTCACATAGCTGATTAGTGTGGAGTTGGACAAGGTATTAGATCTTCTAAATCTTAGTGCAGTGTTCTCCTTTCAATGCTTATATTTTGTTATCTGGAAATAATAGTTAAGCTATATCTTATTGAGAAAATAAGAAAGAACAAGGGATAGAAGGGAAAATTCTCTAAACAGCCAAAGTAGCCTAACTAATTCTATAGAGTAAAACCCATATAGTTGGGGGGACGGAGGAGGGCTCCTCAGGTACTTACTCAGAGTTCATTTACTTTTGTTCTCTTAACCCATGACAGATTTGAAGCAGCAGATGAGAAGAGGAAAGAAAAGCTGCTAGAGAGAGAAATACTGACAATAGAGAGAAACGAGGGCATTCCAGGAATGAAAGATAGCCTGTGCAAAATTAAAGAGGTGGGATGTGCATGAGGAGCAAGCATGAGGACAGTGACATGCAGGATTATATGAAAGTGGTCTAGAAAGTTGAATTGGAGCCATATTGGGAAAGACTTTAAACACCAAACAGAGCTCTTATTTTATCTTAAAAGTAATAGGATGCTACTGAAGCTTCTTGGGTAGGCAACTGTGTGGTCAGACCTGTGTTTTAAAAAATATCTACTTTGTAGCTGCATATATGCATTGATCAGAAGAGAGACCCGAAGCTTGGAAGTCTATTAGGAAGCTATTAAAATAGGTCAGATAAGAAGGGATGAGGACCTGGAGCCAGGACAATGGCTGTGTGTGTGGAGAGAAGGGGGCCACTGGGAGAAATGTGAGGTAAATTGGATTAATAAGGCTGACAAATGATTAGGTTAAGGGAGAAGGAAGAGCCAGCTATGGCTCCCAGCAAACTTGGGAAACTGGAAGGACAATGGAATCCATGACAGAAAAGGGCCAGGGTTTGGAGAGAAATGATGATCTCTGCTTTGGGTGTGGTAATGAGTTGACTAGGGAACATCCATTTGGAGATTTAGCTGAAATGAAGTGAAGAAGTAGATCGTGGGTGTTGAGATTGATGGACTGGGAGGCTAAAGCATTTGAGGGGACATCAACACACATACATAAGTATGTATACATATACATAAGTATGTATACACATACATAAGTATGTATACATATACATACATTTATACACACATATACATATATATATATACATAATAGTATAGAGAGAAAGACAGAGAGAAAAAGAGAGAGAGACACACACACAGAGAGAGAGAGGGGGGGGAGAGGGAAAGAGAGACAAGACAGAGACGGAGAAAGAGATGGAAAGAGGGAGAGGGAGAGGGAGAAAGAGAGAGCTAAGAATGAGGATAGGGATTGTAAAGAAGAGGAAGGTTGTAAAACAGGCACTGAAGTTCTTAAGAAATGAAGAAGGGGAAGCATTGAGATTTATTATATAGAATATTGGACTTGGGAGTCATGAAGATACAGGTTAAAGTCTGTCTTAATATGTACATGATTCTGGGCAAATTCCCTCATGTCCCTGGAACTTGCATTTCTCATCTGTAAAATGAGGATGGTGGACCCAATAGTTTCTAGGTCTTGTTCTAAACATATAATCCTGCTGTCAGCATCTGGATAGAGTGTTATATCTGAATGGAGTGAAATGAAGAAAGAGAATATCTAGTGAATTCAGAGAAAGGGTCTGAAAGTGGTAATGAGGAGCATAGAATGTGCTTATTTTTCCTCTTGACCCAGACTGTCAAGGATGAAGGTGGGGGAAGATGAAACAAAGGTATGTTCATGATATGAGAGGGTGACCAAGAGGTCAGTGTCTTCTGGGAAGAGTCAAGTTTCCATGAATGCTAAGAGATAGGAGAGTGAGAGGAGATGTCTAAGATGAGGGGAAGTGTTTTAATGATAAAATGGAGATTCCAGATGGGAAAAAGGGAGAACAAAACTGGAGAGGAACTTGGTAGAGGTGGGGGAAACTGGGTTGAGCTGGATGGAAATGAAAGAACACCACATTGAAGGAGGAAGGAAAGGTAGCTGCTGAGTCTGCCTTGCTCTTATAGAACTACAGCTTGGCCCTGTGATTTTGTTACCATAGGGACTTCCCACTTGAGGGACTGTCTGAATCAAGGTAGGTCTGAGTCTTCTCTGAAACTTAAGAGTCTAGGAGTGTTGCCTAGAGCATGGAAAAAAAGTGATTTGTCTAGAGTCACATAACCTTTATGTGTCAGACATGACTTGAATCCAGGTCTTCCTGATCTCTCTTTTGCTACATCACACTGCCTCTCATCATTCACTTATTCTATCTGCTGGCTGTTAGCCCAGCATGATGGTGAGTGTTCATTATCCTAATTGATTCTTAGACCTGGGAAGAACCTTAGAATCCATTTACCCAAACACTCACCTCATTTTGTAGATAGGGAAATTTAGATGTAGGAGGTTAAGTAAATTGCCCAAGATTACATTTGGTTGTGCCACACTTAGTATCTGAATCAAGGTTCTCATTCCAGAATCTTTTTTTTTTTAACTGTACCACAATGATCCTTCACTCACTCCTTTTTTTATGATCTTCAGTAGCTCCCTTGGCACGGGTTCCTTCTAATTACCTACAAATATACCCACATTTCTCTAATTCTTTAAAGGAAAAAACCAACCCCCTATTTCCTCATGTCCTTTACCAACTATTATCCTTTCTTTCAACTCCTTTCCTCCACTAGATTTCTGGAGGAGAGAGCCTGCAGTTGCTGTCCCTCTGCTTTTCTCCTTTTTCCCTCTGATGGCAGGATGGTGCAGGTGAAGTGAAAATATAGAACATGAGAGTTGAGATTGATGAACTGGGCAGCAAAGAGTTTGAGGGGATATCATTATATATACTGAGGTCCCTTAGAATGAAGATAAGGATTGGGAAAGAGAGGAAGATCGTGGACCTGACACTGAACTCTAAGAATGAGGGAAGGAGGCGTCATCATATATTGTATAGAGCAGAGTGCTAAATTTGGAGTTAAAGAGAACCTCAGTTTCCTCATCAATAAAATGGGAATAATGGAATCTATCTCAAACTCAACAAACATTTATAAAGGATCTATTTGCACATAATTTTGCTTGTGATTTCTCATCCGTTATTTGTGGAAACCTCTCTCAAAGCAGATGTGCAACACATTTGTAACTAAGTCTTAGTTTCTCATTGTCAAATAGCTAATAGGTATCTGGGGCAAGCCTTGAAGTAAGAGCACCACACAAGGGTGAATGGTGATTATCCTGCTTACTGCCAGTCGTAGTCTGGTTGATGGTTCACTTGAGGCCCTCTGGGAGCTGATGTGGATGGTGCTATTCATGGAAGAGACATTCTGGAGGCCTTCTAGGGAAGCTCATTCCTGACACAAGAAGTGGCGTGTGTGTCCCCCATTCCTCCTGTCCTCAGCCTTTTTTGCTAGCTTGCTTTGTCATGGCTCAGAAAACCTACCTGACTGGAAAGCCTGATTGCCCTCAGTTCAGCTGCGTCTGTGAGGAATGTCAGGCTCTCGGCGACAGAGAGCTATGGAGCCGGCCCAAATATCGGCTAAAGATCCATCACCTGCTGACTGATATGTGACCCACAGGTACCACACATGTTACCTAATGACCAGTCACTTAATTATAGACTGGGTGACATGTTTATAAGGGTGAACTTTAGAGTGCTATTAGGGAGAGGACAGATGAACTATAGCAAAGCCCTGCGGGTAGATTTCACCCAGTGCCTCTTGCCTCAGTGGACCCATTATCCAGTAATTAGGGTGGTTTTTTAAGTAGATGCAAGGAGTTAAATTACAGCCACTCTTACTGCTTCATTTGTCACTATGGGAAGGGCTACTTTGGGGAGGCTACTTGAAAGGAAGAAGAAAAGGGAAGGGATGAGATGAGTAGAGACTAGTTTAAAGATGAGACTTCTGTGAATCCTGATTTTGAGTTGAAGCAGGAAACATGGAAAATATAGACCTGCCAGGTATAAAGATAAAGTTTGGGACTGAGTAATTAGATATGATTTCTCAGGCCATATCAACTTAGTTCAAATATTTACAGGGTGCCTTCTAGGTGCCAGACTTAATGTGAGGGTCTGAGCATACATACAAAGATAAAACTTAAAACCTCCTCCTTTCAAGCAGTTAATATTCCACCCAGGGGAAAATGGTATTCACCCAGAAAAATTAACATAAAACAGGAAAAAAATGAAAACAGACTGATTCATGGATGAGGATATGTTAGTAAAGATGGAATCAGAAAATGTCTTTTGAAGGAGGTGGCCATTGAGTTGAACCTTAAATGGACCAATGAATTCCAGGAGGTGGCTTGAGGATGAAGAGTTGTCCAGGCATGAGTCTTCTAAGAGGTGGAGTGTAGTGTATAGGGCACATTTCTATTCCCATTAACTTTCTTGCTGATCATTCAGTTCTGTAAACTTTTTTTTTTCTCGCTCAAACCTATCCCTTAATGCCCTTAGAGGGTTATCTCTTTTCTCTTCGCCTTTTGCTCATTTGTCTGGAATGTTTTCGGAAAGATGTCTGTCTTGGACAATGACTTGGGGAACCACTGGAGCTGCCAGCAGCGACACTGCATGTGTACCACTGTGATGAGAGCAAAGGGACAACATTACAAGATGGAGATCTGAGAGAAGGGTAGCTGCTGCTGGCAGACAGCTAGGCTTTCCAATGCCCTGTTACCCTAAGGCAAACAGTGAACTAAAACTCCGACACAAGTGAGCCTCTAGCTTCAGAAAGGGCAAGTCGTTTTTTTTTGTATTTTCTCCCTGGGTGTGCTGACTGCTGAAGCCTGGGGAGTTTGGGGAGGGGGTGGCAGGAATAACTTCTTGTCCTTCCCCAGGTATCTTTTGTGTTATGGTTATACTTGGTACCTCCTCTGGTAGGGGTGGAGTTTGGAAGCCTGGTTTCCAATATAGGTACAATAAGACCATTGGGAAACAGTCCAGGTTGTGTTTCTGTTTCAAGATTCAGTCCTATCACCCTGTGGGCATTTTGAGAGTTAGCCCAGAGATAACAGCTTATTTGTCTGGCAGCTCTGAGAGGAAACTGGTTCCATCTTTCTGGTAATTATTGTAGATGTTTAGATAATGTTTCATGTGGTTCTCTTTCATCAGGGCACTTGCTGCCTGTATCATTTGTTTGGCAGTGTGTCCAGACTACCTTGGTTTGTTAACTATCTGTACATGTGTGGAGCCTGAATTTCTGGAAAGGCAGTGTGGGCTAGAAGGAAGGTCTTTGGATTTTGAGTCCGGAGCCTTGGGGCTGAGGTCAGCCTCTTGCTTCATTTCTTTAAGCCTCAGTTTTTTAGGCTGTAAAATAAGCCTTTCTCAACCCTTTAAAATTCTAATGCCTTATCTTGGTTAATTATTCCCTATTTATCCTCTGTATATCTTGTATCTATTTATTTTCATGTAGTCTTTCCCATTAATTGTGAGCTCCTTGAGGGCAGAAACTTGTTTTTTCTTTGTATTTCCACTGCTTAGCACAATGCCTGGCATGTTGTAGGTGCTTAATAACTGCTTATTGACTGGCTACTCCAAGGAAGGTAGTGAAAAAATTACTTCTTAAATTAGAAAAACAACATTATTTAAGTATTATTTATTTTTCAGAAAACAACCTGTGAAACCTTGAAGGTCACTAGGCTATGCCTTCTACCTTTTCATATTCCTCAGTGCCAACTATAAAGTCCAGAACACTTTAGATCTTTAGCAAACATTTGATGAGGTTGATTATATTTGTAAATGGACAGCCATGAGTGATTTAGATTAAATGACCTTTAAAGTTCCTTCTAGTTCTAAATCCATGATCCTATAACCCCAACCCTTTTGACACATATTAGCTATGTGATCCTGATGAAGTCTTTTAGCTGTCAGTGCTCTCAGATAATTCTATAAAACTATAGATTGCATGCTATTTTTTCATTTTCACTGAGAGTTCTTTATACCAAAGAATCTCAGATCTGGTCCAAAATTAAAGAGAAATGAATACAATAGCTTTCTTTCCTGATAGCTTGTGTTTTTATTGTGACTTTAAAACAGATACTTTCCAAGGATGCTTTTGTGACTTTTCTTAATGAAGTAGGGAATTTCCTTATTCCAAAAAGCAAATACCAATAAATGATCATTGAGCTCTTAGGGTATCTAGAAGGAAGTAGAAAGAAGAGTGGTGAGACCTGAAAATCCTAATTGCTGGATCCACCTCCACTAGTTCATGAGAGCTGACAGTTAAATTTATTTATTTATTCATTAGAAATCAGCAAAAGCTACAAAGCAGGACTTAATTTTTATTTTTAGATTGTCTGTATTTTAAAAAGTGATGTTAATAATACAGATTAAACATAAAAGTGTGTCTTCTGTTTTCAGAGAACTGGTTGTTAAACATTTACAAGCACACTCCTGATGATCCCCATGTTGCTATCTTTTAAATAATTTTCTCAGTCTGTAGCTCTCTATTTCTTCTGCTCTTCACCAATTTCCCCAAAATCTTTTTTCTTTACTTGGTGGAATACTGGACTATTCATCTCATTAATCCTTAAGTCCCCTCCTCACTTAATTTTCACTTAGCTGGAATGATATTGTGAAGCAATGGGGTGATTTAAGAACTCTCAGTCAATGATTCCTATTCACTACATATTTAGTTCTCTTTTTTTAAGATAGATCATAAATTTCCCCAATGAGGATATTCAGAAGAATGTGCTGTAATAAAGTGGCTTGTACACTGTTATAGACAAACTGACTGAGGATGACCTTGAAAATGAGTGAGACTCTCTGGAGATAGGAAATAGAAGCCAAAACTTTGAGGCCCAGGAAGAGAATCCCAAACTCCAGAGGGAAGAGAGTATATTAAAAGAACAGTCAGAGAGCTGGGAGCCCCTTGTCAATATATTCTGGGTCCATAGAATCGGTCTAGCTTGACAGTGGGCTTCCAGGCAAGGCTCAACAAATATTTATGGGATGAATGAACACATGGATAACTCTCCCACCTGGTTTAATCCTCCAGTTTTCCCACTTATGAAATAAAGGGTAGAACATTTGTGGGCCACTTATTGATCCCTAAGGCATTTATGAGAACTGATGAAGCAAGTTTAAAAAATTTCTCAACTTTTGAGTGGGGACAAAGTAAAATTCTATTTTGAGGACCACAGCAAAATTGCCTGACCACATTGGGAGAGGAACAATTATATAAAAGGCAATGGAGATTTTTTTTTCTTAATGTGGCATCATCCTATCCTGCCAATGGTTAAAGGTTCAGTGGGCATTTTTAGGTTTGGGGAAAAATGATGATCCTTAATGTTTCAAGAGCAAATCTATTAGCCAATGACTCTCATATTCTCTTAAGTGCCAAGTGGAACTCCAGAAGGGCAGAATCAAATTGGGAATGTCCATTATGTAGAATACCAGAGTTCATTTCATTAAACTAAATATTTGTTATGATGTAGCATAGTGGGTAGCCAGTTGGACTCAGAGGCAGGAAAAGTTGGGTTCAAATCCTATCTCAGGTACTACCTGTGTGCTCCTAGGAAATCATTTAATCATTCTGGGCTTTACTTTTCTTTTCCATAAAATGAAGGAGTTGGATTCAATAATCTTTTAGTTCCCTTCCAGCTTCAAGCCTAAGATTCTATTAATCACCTCCCACCAGCAAAGTTCTGTACCACTCTTCGAAGAGTTACAAAATGATGAGTGCCTCCAAAGCACTTTTTGAAGTGCCTTCTTTTTATTGTTTTGATCTTCATTCTTGAAGAAAACCAAAGACATGGGATGATGATGCCTTGACTTGCATGTGAATTGAATTTAAGTGAAGTAGGGCTATGCAAAGTCACCAGCATCATGCTTTTCTCTAGAGGCATCAGGGTCCAGTAGCAAGCTATAGATTAGGATGACCAGAAATGGCCTTGGATACAGTGGGAGATCTGGCCTTTTTAAGCTCCTTCCCAGTTTCATTTTGTCTGAAGCAAGGCCTAATAAGTGATTAATGTTAGGTAAGAAATGAGGCAAAAAGTAACTTCTTTTACTGGCTCAAACTAAAAAAATCTCTGAGTTTCTGGCCAGAACAGAAACAACTGCTATTTCCACTCATTTTGAGTCATCAAAACCCAAGCAAAGACACCAAAGGCTTGGTTTGGGACTTATTATTATCAGTGAGACACAGTGATTTGAATATAAGGTATAGTCAAGTAGTTCCATTTGAATCTGAATGGGTTTTATCAAAGCCTAATTTAGCAGGGCTCTATTTCAACAAATTGATATTCTTTGGACAGAGTACCCATGTGTAAGGGTGTGATTTCCCATGTGGATGGAGGAAGAGTAGAAGAGAGAATAGGAACAAGGGAGAAAAGGAAGGTAAGAAGTCAGAAGAGAAGGAAGGAAGGAAAGAAAAAAGGGGGAAAAAAGAAGAAAAGGAAGGAAGAAAAAAGGAAGGAAGGAAGGGAGGGAGGGAGGGGAGAGGGAAGGAAGGGAAAAAGGAAGGAAAGAGCAGCATTGCTCATCTGGTACTGAGCAGCTATTCTTATTCACAAATCATTTTTTTCTACTGTATACAATAGACTAGGTTTTTGGAATACAAAGATAAAAATGCAATAATACTCCTAAAATTCTTATATTCTTGAAGAGAAACAACATGAATAAAGACAAGTAAATGCAAAGTAATTTCAAGAAATGGGGAGCACTAACAACTGGGGACAATGAGGCCTTCTAAGAACCAAAATTGAAGAAGGAGACCATTCTAGATCCAGGGTACAGGCTGGGTAAAGATATGTCAATAGGAAATTAAGCATTATGCACAGAAAACATCAAGCAGTCCAGTGTAGATAAAACACTGAGGGTGTGAAGAGTAGTAATATGATATTGACCTGGAAAGGGAGCCGAAATTAGCTTTTTCAGGCCTTCAACTACCAGGCTGAAGAATTTGTATTTGAAATGATAGGGTTGTAGTAAGAATGGCATTCTAAATGCCAAATTGTATGTTTGAGCAGTTGTTCCACACATGTAGGGTATTTTTTTTAGTGTAGGCAATCTGGATAATTGAGCCCAAAGTAGATGTTTCTTCTGAACTGGGCATCAGATTTACCTGCTCATATTTCAGTAATTTGAAGAGCTATGATTTTTGTTGGTGTTTGCCTTTACTCCACCCATCCTTGTCTTTTAGAAGCCCAATATACCATCTCTGGGAATTTCTGGGACAGAAGCCTCCAACTTCTCCCAGTTAACCTGGATAATGAGTTTCCCAAAACTTTATCCAAGCTAGTTTTGGATGGCAGATCTATGGGATGGTATAAGGAAGCTTTCCAGCTTGGTAGGACCCCCATCAACTAAGATGTACTGTGGTATGGTCTTTGATAGTACAAGGTCATATCTAAGTTTTACTGGGGCATCCCGAAGACTTTAGGAAAATATTTTTTTTTCTAAAAAAAAAAAGTCACTTGCTTTGATTACATAAACCTCCATGGATTGAGCTGAAGAAAGGGCTGTGGCCTAAAATAAAAGTTGGCATTCTGCTATCAGTGTATTTTTGTTGTTCATTCATTTAGTCACGTACACCTCTGACTGTCCCTGTTTGGGATTTTCTTGGCAAAAACTGGAGTGGTTTGCTGTTTCCTCCTCCAAGAGGAAAGTAAAGTAAATTGGATTAAGTGATTTGCCCAGGGCCACATGGCTAATAAGTGTCTGAGGACAGATTTGAATTTAGGAAGATGACTCTTCTTGTCTGTCCACTCTATTCACTGTACCATTCTTTTTGTTCTACAGCTCAGTGCTATTTCATATACACCAAGACCATGGTGGACTGAAAAACAAGAGACCAAGTTCTTTTCCTGGACTGTGGGACATTATGCAAATAATTTTCCTTCTCTGGCCTAGATTTAAACATATTTATAATAAAAGATACAGATCACATAATTCAATATTTTTTTCTCCATACAATATCATAATCCATAGGCGGAATCTCTATTGGTGGTATTTTATGTACCAAAGCATGCTTATATGGAGATAATTTGGAGGGATAGAATATGGCACCTTCTTTAATTCTAACATACTGTCTATGCGGTTTATTATTAAGCGAGGTCCTGGGCATGGGGATCTGACCAGTAGAGAGGTGCAAATAGGGATGTTTCAAATTTGAAAAGCATTGAGATTTTTTTTTCCCTGGAAACACAGCTGCCTAACCTCATTTTCTCCCTTAAGCTATTTTAAACCTGTATCCTTTCTCGAGGTATTTTTATTAATACTTGAGCCATAGTTCCTCTCTTTTAGATTTCATACTCTGAATTCTTTCCATATTTGAGCCATGCTTGTGGTTTCTTGAAGGATGGAAGGCATGTGGTAAGAGGAAGGCCTTGTCAAAGGTACAGTGGGCCAGGCCAGTTATCTGGGAATTGTGATTAATTGAATGTGTAGTTAACGTGGGTGAAATTTCAATTTACTCATGAATAAATCTGATTGGAACCGAAGATGGAAAGGAATGAAGCTCTTTCCTTTACCATTCATTCTTTTCCTTTTTCATGCTCTTTGGATTGGGGAAGGCATGTAGGTGCTGACATTCAATTCCTTCTACATTTTCCCTTTTCCAAAGAAATTAACCCTTTCATTGACATACCTACCCTATGATGAATAGATCCTAAGCACATGACCTTCATAACAGGTGACCCCCTGTTCCCTGTCAAAACTCAGACTTATACAGAAGGAGTTGAAAGTTCTTTGTGATGGTTTCTGTATAATCCTGAGAAAGTCACTTCCTCTCTCATACTCTGTCTCCTCACTTGTAAATGGTGATTATAATACTTGTACCACTAATATCTCACAGGCACGACTGAGGAAATTACCTTGTTATACTTTATAAGGATAGTGATATGACTGGACTTGTGATTTCTTTGATAGTAGAGAACTCCCCAAATGAGGAAACAATTTCCATCAATACAGGTGGGTATCTTCTTTGTAATTTAGAATCTTAACTTCTCTAGGAACTGAGAGGTTCAGTGATTTTTCAGTATGTATCAGAGGTGAGATTAAAATTCAGGTCTCCCTGACTTTGAGGTCAGTTTTTGGCCATTATTCCTCCCTGCCTCTCATGTATTCTGTAAAATACTTTAGAAGTGTGGGCTGCTATTATTATTGTTATTGTTAGTGAGATTAGTGAGATACTTTCTGATCTCAGTTCTTTGATCTATCAAGGATTTAAAGTTTCTGGGTTCTCTCAATAACTCAAACTCTTAGGAAGGATTTCTTCTCTTTTTCTGCCATCTTTGCCTAGAGAAAACCAGAGAATGTGACCATAAATTAGCAGAGGGTATTTCACACAAATGCAGTTGTTTAAAGTTGCTTTCATGTGTTGTTCAAGGGGGCACTTGGAGAAGTGAATCTTTCTGTTTTATTGTTAAGACATGGGAAGAGAAACTCAGAATAGGCATACCAGATTCCAGCAGGGGGATGCATCAGGACAATGTCTGGCCATGAGCCTGCTGTGACCAGCTGCCTGCTAAAAAGATATTGGAAGGCCCATGAAGTAGTGTACTTGGTGATTGCTTCAGGACCAAGTATGGGGAGAAGAAGGGACATGCTAGATCTTATTAAGATCATTAGGGCACCTCTGATTAGGAATTTTAATTTTGTTTTCCTTGTAACAGAGTCCTGGAGAGTTGTGATTTCAGATTCTGCCTAGGAATGGTCTTCCCCGGGCAACATCTCCTAGGGTTGCCTCCATTAAGCCATTTGGCTGTGTTCCAAAGGCAAGCCTCATTATATTAATATTATTATTGTTATTGTTGTTCATGGGTTTTCCAACAATTGGCAGGCAAGCTTTGATCTGCTCTGTTTTCTAGGTTAGTTGATCTCTCTGGTAGTCTTATTTCAAGAGTTTCATCATAGTCATGCTAAACTTAGTGTGTTCACACAACCAGCTTAGTCCTCTACATCTCAAAATTCCTGAGCTCAAGAGATCTGGCAGCCTTCGTCTTCACAATAGTAGAGATTACAGATTACAATGCTCATTGAGATTATATTTCTTAAGAATATGTTACAGTATTTCAGACACTATATAGTTTAATTCCTTTTTAAACAAGAGTTCCTTTTGCTACATGCCAGATAAGTATTGAGACCTCTTGTGAGGGAGACTTTTAGTGATATTGGTATCCTGGTTCAGAAAAGTGGGAAAGATTTTATCTAGCCAAGGTGAAGCTAAAGCAACCTGACTATCCCTTTAATTCATCAATAAATACCATTCATTATGGTATAAATAAAGTCTTGATGGCGTGAGACAGGGAATTGGGGGCTCCTCATTGTTGGGGAGCAAACTGATTCCTTGAGATCTAGAGATATTGGGCATATTAATTAGTGATCATAAAGAATCAGAAAAATACAAAGGCCTTACTAAATGCTAAATATTGTTATTACCACTGCTTTAATTTTAGATAAGAACTAGGGAACACTGAAACAAGTTAATAACAGTTATTTGGCAATGCTGTCGGTGCGAAAGTTCTTCCTTGGTCTATAATCAGACTCTTGCATGGCTTAAAAAAGGTGTCTCTGTTTTACAGCAGGATCTGTCATTTTGTTGAGTTTGTGCAACATTTTCAATATTCCTGAATTATTTATCTTCTTGTTTTTTTCCAAGCCTCCTAATTTAAAAAGAAATCTAAGAAATTTCAAATACCATCTAAAGGAGGAATAAAGTCTTAAAGAAAAATTTAAATTCTAAACTTTAAAAATTGTTTTGGTCAAGTTTATAAAAATTTTATGTCTTGTGTTCCTTTCCACCTATATATTTAGAAGATTTTGTAGCTGTTTTGTTTTCTGTGGGATCTGGGCCCCTGGAGGAGATGGTCTCTGAAGTTATATCCATGTATGAATATGGACTATTGTGTGGAGCCTTTCAAGTTCATTTTGATTTGTTCAGTCATAGTCAGATACACTGTACATTGACCTCAACATAACTATCAATAGTGATATCATTTTGAATCTCTTTGAGAACAAAGGACAACAACCAACCAACTACAGATGAAGGGAAGGTGGAGTGAAATTAGGCATACTTGGCTTAACACTTTATATATGTCATTTCAATTTTATGCAAAAAATTAAACATTTACTGCATATTAAGCACAGGAATAGACACTAGTGATATGATCCTCTCATTCCCAATTCAAAATCTGATGTCAAAGAGACATATTTTGTTCTAGAAGACATATCCAGAGAAGTGCAAAATAAATGCTACATAAATATTGTTTCAAATTTTAAATTAAATAAATATATGAGGAGAGGATACTAAAAATTGGGATGGAGAATCAGAAAAAGTTTCATGTAGGAAATGAAATTTGAACTGAGTCTGGAAGGAAACTAGGGATTTGAAGAACTAGTGAAGAACTAGTGAAGAACTAGTGAAGAGGAAGAGAGAGAGAAAGAGAAGGGAGGGAGGGAGGGAGGGAGAGAGGGAGAGAGGGAGAGAATGAGAGAGAAAATAAGAGGAAGCTACATAAATGAAACCTTTGCTGTGGTTCAAAGCATGTATGCATGAGTGTGGAGTGGTAGAAAGGCAAAAGTGAAATCTAAACAAAGTGAGCTTAAGAATGAATCTTTTTATTATTTTATTTTTAATAAAATTTTATTTTATTATTAATTAATTAATTTTTAATTTAATTAATTAATTTTATGCAGCATAGTCTAGAGGGGAAAATAAGGGATTTGGAGTCTAGAGTTCTAGGTTGGAATTCAGGCTTGGTTTCTTACCATGCTGATATGGTAGAAAGATCTCTTGAATTCTTAAGGCAGACAATAGGGGTTCAAATCCTGCCTCAGATATTATTTGTGTGACCTGGGTCACTTTTCTAGTTTCTCTGTTAACAACAACAACAAAACAATTGATTAAGTCTAGACAGACTCAGAAGTCCCTTCCAGCTCTAGATCTATGATCTAATGAATTAATCATTGTTCCAGATAAAAACTTTATCCTATGACCAGGAAGGAAATAGCCCTCTTGTATTTTAGGATAATCAGACCCTAGTAGAAGTATCTTTTTGACTTAAACTATAGAGAAAGTGGCATCAGAACCTGGCCTTGAAGAACAAGGACTATTGAGCATTCATTTTTCATAAATGGTATGAAGAGATGTTCTCATAGGATCATAAAGAGCTAGAAAAGATCCCTGAGAGTGTCATTTTTACAGATGAAGAAGCTAAGTTCTGAAAAGGCAGAAGACTTTCCCAGGATCATATAAATAATATGAGAAGCAGAATTAAACTCAAGTCTTCTGATTCCAGAGTAATTCACCTTTCTACATTTGTATGGACAGTGTATGACACATAGTAGGTGCTTAACACATCCCCCGCCCAATTGATTCATTCATTTCATTCATTCTCCTTTCTGAGAAATCCTGATGATCCCCACTTACCTATACCTCTGCCTGGCTAGAGATGAACTCAATAGTTCTGCCAAGTAAGAAACAACAACAACAACACAATGTATATCATGTATGCTCTTGGTAGCCTGCCTAAACCATGCAGGAGGACCTTATGTTTGACAGAGACTGTTCTCATATCCAAATGAGTTTATTTAATTTTTTTTTTTAGAAAAGGAACCTTACAGAAATGAATGTGACATTCTCTACATAGGATAAGAAGGCAGGTCTCAATAAAAGTTTATGTGAAAAATATTTAGGAGTTTTAGTAGTGCTACATCTTCAACATGAATTCATTATTTTATAGGATATCCTCCAAAAATCTCTCTCCAAAAATTTTTAAAAACATAATTTATAAGCTGGAAAGGATATAATATAACTCTCTCATTATGTAGATGAGGAAATTGAGGGAGATTATATTATTGGTTTAATTGAAGGAGACTTTTGAGCCTGTGTTTGTCAAAGTCTTTGGTATTCTTCATATGTACGAGGGACCTAAGGGAGGACCACTGGAATATATAGATATACACATTTGTATGGTGTTGTGTATAATAATACAAGGAATTTAAATTTGAGAAACAGAACCAGGTGAGCATATAGACAATTGATTCCTCTCTCTGTCCCTTATACTAAAATCTTTGTCCCAAAGCTTGTTGGTATGTGACTGTCTTTTTTGGTGGAGATCGTAGTGTGCTTATTAGAGCCCCCAAGTTGGGGTGCCAAAATGTACTGTGCTTTTTAGAGCCCCCATGCTGGGGTGTCAAAATATACTGTTGGGACTAGCTCTCTGGAGGATCTCAGGAGTCCTTGGTCTTAGAGGAGGAGTGATGAGGCAGGAACCCACGTGGATGGTCAAATATGGAGTCTCTTTATTTCAAGTTCTCTCAGCCCCAAATATTTTAGTAAAATTACATCACCACAGCACACTGAGCATGTGCTAACTCTAGTATGATTACATCACTACAGCATACTGCACACTGTGCTAATTATAAGCATCCTACCATTATTATATAGATGCCTCTTTAACTGCAAGTATCTCTGCTTCAAGTAGAACACAGGTTGTCACACCCCCTAAGTTCTCAGGAAGGCTGAGATGCCCCCAGGGGAGATGAGAGCCAAACCAGATATTGTCAGCAGGTCCTCTCTGGGCTGAAGGGTCCTATATCTCACCGAGAGTTCCCCCACTGTCTATGGCTCTCTACAGGAGATATTTGCCCTTCCCTGGGTAAGGGATGGAATAGAATTGGAGAGGGTTAGAGAGCCTCATTACTCATCCAATCTTCTTCAGAACTCTTCAAACTTCACGTCATTTAAGGCACTTCTGGCTTCTAGCTTTAAGAAGGAAAAATAGAAGAGGTCAATCCCTTTTCAGGTTTGAAGGAAAAGATTCTGAGAAGACACAAGAGGACTTGGTAGTCTCCACCACATCCCTAGTCCCATTTGTTAGAGAATTTTCCCTTCAGTGAGATCTGGAATGTTCTTTCTTAGTTAAGTAAAATTATTTTGCTATCTTCATTCTGTATTATCTGGCATATACTCGCCTACCTATAAATTCTCTGAATTGCTACAATTTGGATAAGTAGATTTTTTTGTCATTTGCCATGTTCTTTGTGGAACTCTTATTTGGTGAGAAAGGGATCAAGACTTCTATATAGAGCTTGGGGTTCACCTTCCCCCTAGGAATGAGAAACAGTCGTCAAAGAAAGATTGAACTTGATCATGTCTCCCAGACTGATAATTTTTAAAGGAGCAGATAGATATAATTCTAGTCTGGTACTTTTGGCCTCCTGGCCTGCAGTCCCAACCTCCTGCTTCCCCTTCTGGGAGGAATCAGTCTATTTTGGGGGGAGAAGAGAGTAGATGTGTCAATTCTGCCTCACTCTGAACAATACAGTATCCTTATGTACAGGCAGGGGGGAACAGTTCCTTTCCACACATAGAGCCTTGTTACATACAGGCCTCTCTCAACAAGTCATAGAAGTAGTTTGACCCTGGCAAAGACACTTAACCTCTAGGAAAGTTTCTTAAACTATAAGTCTCAGTATAGTTACTTGATATGCATTAGCAGAAGAAGTTTCTTCATAGGAAGGTTCCTATATTAATGAAATCAGAAGTCTAGTCAAAAACACCCATGAACAAATTCTCAAATTTACATAGTGTTTTAAAGCAGAGGTGTTAAACTCAGCTGGTTGTAAGTGGCCAGAGGGACTATACTATATTCAGGTTTGTTTAATGAAATAAATATAAATGAAATAAATATAGATAATATTAATTTGTGTTTTCTAAGTCAATATATAGCCCATAGGCATCCATTTCTATTTGAGTTTGACACCACTACTTTAAAATATACAAAGTACTTTTCTTTACAGTAAACCTGTATGGAAAAGATTGCAAAAAAAAAAATTAACTTGGAATGACAAGACATGAGTTCAAATCCAGGTTCTAGTACTTACTGCCTATATGATCTTGGACAAGTCACTAACCATTCTTCATCTATCCTATAAGACATAGATTTAGATGGTCTCTAGTTACCATCCATCTCTAGATCAGCAATCTGAGAGTTAGCTGGTAAAGATATGAATAGAGTAATATTTTCAGTTGAAGAAACTGGATTCAGAAAGATACAATTTGCCCATATTTATAGATCTCATAAGTACCAAAGTCAGGATCCAAGTCCTGGTTTAGTGATTCCAAATCTAGTGCTCTTCTTATTAGAGCAATGAATGCACATATGTAGAAGAATGGGATTGTTATGAAAAAACGTTGTTTTAGAAGTCCCACAAAGGTTGTCTCTGAGGATTTCCATTTCTGCGGTCTTACGGACAAGGACAGCATTGAGACAAAGAAGACCAGGCTGTTTTCCTGACATCAACTTCTTCCTCAAGTTAATTTCCATATGATGTCCAGACTTAAGAGGTAACATGATAATTTGAGGCATAATTCTATTTAATTAAATCTATTAAAGTCTTTGAAAAACAGTTCATTGGAATAAGTAGCAGTTTCTGGGTGGCAGAAAGGAAAAAAAGCCAAAGAAATGAGCAACAGATTGTAAAGATTTAATCTTTTCTATAAAACCACTAGCTTTTCCTGGTTCAGAACTTTTATCAATTTGTGGAAATGACCTTCCAATCTGTTCTGTATTGATCATCTACTCCCTGTCAATACCAGCTGTGGTGAAGGTAAGTCATGTCTGTGACAGGAATTAATGGAGTTCCTATGTTTTTATGCTATAAAAAATATCAGGGTAAGGTTGGTACTTAATATAATTCAGCAAACAATTATTAAGTACCTATTATGTGTCAGTTACTGAAGTAGGAACTGAACATACAGTGAAAAAAAACATAGTCTGATTTAAAGGATCTGATATTCTACTAGGGGAAACAACATCTATACCTAGAAGACTAAATACAAAATTATTTCCAGAGGGAGAGTATAGGTTTAATATGAAAGATAATTTGTTAATAATAGAACAGGTGTTCCAAGGGGACACAATGGAAGGGTAGGTTAGGATGCAATACTGATGAGAGGTACATAGATGGATATGAGAGTTTGGTGGTGGTTATAAAAATGAGCTTTTTTAAGACCATGTATAACTCAGAATCTTAAAGATTTTGAGTCAGGCCATAAAGTCTCATAAATAAGATTGTTGTAGCCTTCATAGTAGCAAGTAATGCTGGTTTGATTATCATTTTCTAACCAAGAAGGAAAAACGTGAAGTGATGGGTGGGCACTACAAGGGAACAAAAATAGATGGCTTGTTTCTAATTCAGTTTTTTGTGATCAATTAAGGGTTGATTGAATTCTGGGTTCGTTTGAGGTATTCTGGCCTTCAGCCAGATCTTCCAACATGGAGATTTGGATTGTATCCCCTCTTCCTTCAGACATCAGTAATCTCTTTTTAAAAATAAGGATCAAAGGAAGCAGTAGCTCTCACTTTCCTCAAGCCACCATAGCCCTTCCAGCTTACCTGTGTGGGAGGAGCAGAAGAACAGGAGTTACAAGTTGCTATGGCAGTAAATGTAACATTTATCTATTCCAGAGACAGTAGGAGGCAGTGTGGTATATGAAAAATAGCCTGGTTCTGGAGACAAAAAGAACTTGGGTTTGAGTATAGATTTTGGTATTTACTACCTGTGGACCTTGGCAGATAATCTAACCCTTCTCAGCATCAGTTTCCTCATCTTTAAAATGAAGTGGTTGGCCTGAGTCAGGGTTTTCTATGCCTTTTTTGTGCCATGGATATCTTTGGCAGTCTGGTAAAATCTATGAATCCCTTCTTAAAATGTTTTAAAAATACATAAAGTAAAATACATAGGAAACTATGTATTAAAATATATTCTGTATAACTATTATGTTAAAATATATTCAATATAATAATTGTTTTGAAATAATATAAGTTAACCGATATATTTATCTCTTTATTTCTATCTCTAAGATAAGAATTCCTGATCAAGTTGATCTCAAGTTTTCTATGGAGTTCTTCTCCATTAGCTCTTTTAAATCTATGACTTAAAAGGCACATGATCCTACATCAAATGCTGTGGAAAATAAATAGATAAAGGATATGCTCCTAGGACTGTGGGAAATTAGACTTCTATACAAATTAATATAATGCAAATTAGACAGCTAGTGTCTAGAAGAGATCCCTTTCTCTTACCCCACATTCCTGAGCTCATTTCATCTCCCACTCACTAAAATCACCCCTGCCCTTGCAGAATGATTATTTATTATCTTTCCAAGAGCAACAATATACAACTAGACTTTCAGTTTATTGAGGAGGGACTGTGGCATATTTAAACTTTGTATGCCTTTAAAGGATAAAACACTTTAATATGTTTTTGTTGAAATGAAGAGGTACAAGCAAAGGGCATTAGAAATTCAGAAGAATTTCTGGTTGGGAGATATAGGAAATCACCATAGAGAGATAGAGTTGTACAATGGAAAGATTTGGGTATAAGTCATAGTTCTGTTACTATTTTAGTATCATTGGGCAAATCATAACTGTACTGAGCCTCAACTTCCCCCACTGTAAAATGAGCTCTTAAGATCTTCTCTGCTTTTATGTCCTATGTTACAAATGTTAAAATACACAAAGAGTATCTGATGGCTTTATAGCTGCATTTTGAAAATAGTTAAGCCTTTGACAGGAAGAGATTATGGAATGGGGCTGGAAGAAAAGAGAGTCACTCCATAACAGCATGGTCATGAAATTGGATGAAAAGCATGAAAGTTAGAAATGAGAGGTATATATGAGGAGTAAGAAATAGTATGATTTGACTAGATTACAGTCGGTAGAGGAAAAAGTGAGAAAGAAGACTAGGATTGTCTCCTTTTCCCCAAAGTTAACTTGTCCCCTGGAATGAGGCTCTGGTGCCTAAGCCATGTCTTTATGACCCCTAATTTGGGGAAAACTTTGTTCAATCAGTCCAGCATGGATTATCTCAATAGTCATAGCTTCTCATTCTATCTTATCTTTTAGCTGGGGCCAAGAAAAGTTGAATATACTTGTAACTTTTGACAAACCATGTAGAACAGCAAAGGTGCCAGACAAGTATAGATTCCAGGGACATAGAGCATTGAGTCAATTAAATCAATTTGTCTCTAGGTCCAGTGAACTGAGATGACTTGTTTCCAGGCAGTCCTGCCAACCCAAGTCCCTTTATATCCATTTTCTGAACAGGTCCTTCCATCTCTGTGCCATAATCCTTGCTGAGATCCCTCTTCTTTCTTGCAGGCAAACAGGGTCATTCAGTTGCTAGCTATGACACTAATAATATCTACTTTGATCTGTGGTCAAATCATACTATTCCTGATTCCTCCTATATACTTCTAATTTCCTGCTTTCATTGATTTCATCCAGTTTCATGACATCATACTATTACTACTACTACCCTGACTCCATAATCCACTCCCACTCCATAGTCTCTGCCTGTCAAAGGTTTAACTAATTCTCCATTATCTTGGGAGGCTCTCAGAGTAACTGGGATATTATAGGGTTTAGCACTTCAAGGGACCCTATCAATCTTTTAATCTACAAGTTTTTTAAACTTGGGGATGCATGATAGAGTTCAAGGGGAGGCATCTAGGAAGCTAAAAATATGTAGTTTGATTATTATAATAATGTAATTGGTTTCCTTTATAATTCTATGTATTTTATTTTATTTATTTAAAATATTATTCTGAAAAATTATTTACAGATTTCATCTGTATATGGGTATAAATCAGGTATAAATCATAGTTCTGTTACTATTTTAGTTTCATTGGTCAAGTCATAACTGTACTGAGCCTCAACTTCCCCCACTGTAAAATGAGCTCTTAAAATCTTCTCTGCTTGGATGACTACAGAAAGAATTGGAGAGACTTACATCAACTGATGCTGAGTGAAATGAGCAGAACTAGGAGATCATTGTATACTTCAACAATGATTCTGTATGAGGATGTATTCTGATGGAAGTGGATATCTTCAACATAGAGAAGAGCTAATCCAATTCCAATTGATCAATGATGGACAGAATCAGCTACACCCAGAAAAAGACACTGGGAAATGAGTGTAAACTGTTTGCATTTTTTGTTTTTATCCCCAGGTTATTTTTACCTTCCGAATCCAATTCTTCCTTTGTAACAACAACAACAACAAAATTCGGTTCTGCACATATATATTGTACCTAGGATATACTATAACATTTAATATATATGGGAATGCCTGCCATCTAGGGGAGGGGGTAGAGGGAAGGAGAGGAAAATTCAGAACAGAAGGGAGTACAAGGGATAATGCTCTAAAAATTACCTATGCATATGTACTGTCAAAAAAATGTTATAATTATAAAATTAATTTAAAAAATAAAAAAAATCTTCTCTGCTTTTATGTCTTATGATACAAATGTATCCAAAAAATCTTATGTCCATGTTACACAAAAGTTAAGTACTCTTCGAAGCCCATCTCCTTCATTTTATAGGGAGGAAATGGAGGCCCAGAGGGATGAAAGAAATTGTACAGGGTCCCACAGTTGGTAAATGCATAGCAAGGTTTTAAATCCAGATGCCCTGATTCTAAAACTTATGTTCCACTTAGCCATCATGTTAGTGTGCCAGGATACACAGAATGTCAGAGCTGTAGAAATGAGAAAAGGGGGGGAGGGGGAGGGGGAGGGGGGAGGGGGGGGGGCAAATTACTCAAAACTAAAACCAAGTGGACAATAGCAGAGTGAAGACTTGAACCCAGGTCTGATTCTAAATCCCCAGCTCTTTCTACTATCCAACAAGATTTCAAGAATAAAGGATCTAGTCTCTCTCTTATGGGCCAACCCTAGAATGCCTCAGTCCCTGAAAGCCCTGTAATTAACTGTGACCCTATTATTTTCCTCACACAGATGTAAATAACCAAACAGATATTTTGTGGCTTATCTGCTAATGAAACTCCTTGACATTTCTGTGAGCATATTATGGTCAATTAAAATTAATTCGGTTTCTATTGACTGCCTTTTTGCTTATGCAAAGATTGTGCAAATTGAGTTGAGTTGAGGGTTCCCTGCCCTATAAAATCCATAATGGTTTGCTTTCAGGGATAGGGGTAGAAGGTGGGAGGGAGTAGGAAAGACTCAAAATCACACTCTCTTTGAAATTTAAATCAGAATAAGACTTGTCAATAGTAGCAAGGTTATAACCAGGACAGATTTGGGTTCACCAGTTGAAGGTGTATTGCAGCTCCCACTGGCCAATAATGGGCAAGTGACCCGTTGTGGAATCAGTTTTCTCCACTGGCTTCTCATGCTGATTGGGGCTGGCTTTTAGGCAGGTCTGAGTGACCTGTCTCGTGACATTGTTAATTTTTAATTTAGAATCTGTAAGCATGAAGATTTTGAGGTCAAAATGTGGCCATTCTATGCCCTGGGTCTAAGCTGCTTTTGATCTTTGTCTTAGGCTCATCTTGTTTGGTCATTCTTTGTTGACTGATTGAATTTAGAAAGGAACATAAGAAAGCTATGTATATTTAATTTTCGAAGGCACTTGTTACAGTAACTCTGGTTCCTTTTATTTAGGGAACATGTTCAATTCAACATTTGGAAAGCATCCAATACATTCCAGGCACCATGCTAAATGCTAGGAATACAAAGTCAAAGACAAATCCCTGCCTTCAAAGAGTTTCTATTTTACTAGGAAGATTGAATATGTTCTTCCCAATCCCTTTGCTCTGGTTTTATTTGAGACCTTCCTTAAATAGAGGGGATGTTCTTTCTTGTCCAAAGGAAGTCAAGGAGAGTAATATGAAATGAGATCATTAAATTTAGAGCAGGAAGGGGACTTGGAGATGATCTCCATGCTCTTATGTTAAAGAAACCAAAAACCTGAAGGAGGAAAGAGTTGAATTTTGAACCCAGATCTCCTGACTCTAAATTCATTGTTCTTTTCACTATGCCCCTCATGTCATTAACAACCAAGGTCCAATTTTGCTAGGCTGATGATGCAGAAACTACATGTTTCTTTTTCATTTCTGCCTCTTTGGCTTTAAGGCTCATTTCAAGAGCAAACTTCTAAGTGAAGTTTTTTTTTCTTTCTAATGCTCTTAGTTGTTAGAGATCCCTCTCTTCTCAACTTATCTTGCCTTGATTTATCTATTAACCTCTTAATAACATGTAAAAGGTAGAAATACAAGGTATACTTCTTGAATTTAAACTTTTTTTTTTTATTCTTAGCACTTCTCATGGTGCTTTGCTCTTAAGAGTGGCTTAACAAATATTTGTTGAATTGAATTGAATCATTTCTCCCTTTATATTTTCAAACCAAGTACCATGGAAAGGGATCCCACAATGAAAACAAGTGGAATGGAATGACAGCTTTGATTATGGCAATCCCTGGGTTGGAAATGTGTGTTCCTTTCCACTCAGTTTGGGGGCGGGGGAGATCAGTTTGGGTTTAGTTCCTCTAGTTGCCAAGAGTCTTTATGCCACTGGATTCTGTCCTGCCCCTGAATCCTGGAATGAGTTTGTTTCTTAGAGAAGAGAGAGAATCAGGCATCATAGGATTTAGAGAAGATCATAGGAGTTAGAGAATAAATGCTTGTTAATTGATCAATTGATAAGTCTGAATCACAAACCTTCTTAGAGACATTTTAGTCCCCTGTGTTCCTTTGAGTTGGACAAACTGAGGTATAAGGAGGGGAAGGGGCTTGTCTGAGGCAATCTTGCTAATTATAAGTGTCATTTTGCTGCAGATCCCCACGAGGTTTTCATAACAACGGGGAAAAGGTGAAAGCAAGTCCTGGCAAAATGGTTGAGTGCTTTTTTCCAGGGCCCCTGGGCTAAGGAAAACCTCATACTCCACAGATACTCAAACAACATCTGTAATCTTCAGCTTCTTCTGTCAAGACCATGTGTAGATGAGAAGCTTTCTATTTGGTTTATAATGTGAGTCTAATATCTAACAAGGAAGAAGATGAAAGATGGAGAGATATTTCCCCATTAAACAGGGCTTCTAATCTCCTTCTTCAACAAATGTGCTTGATGCTGATGGTGTTTTCCCCTCCCTAATTCCCAGCAAGACGGAAGAAATCTAGTCTGCTCTCTGGGTCTTGGCTGCAGATATGTGTTTGTACTAACACCACATAATGCCATACAATTAGAAATGATATGTTAGCTGTTAGTCATAGCCCAGTGAGTTTACATTAGACAAAGGAAATTAAACCAGAATCAGAGGACACCTACTCAATGCAGTTTGTGTTTCTTTTATATTCAGAAATATCCCATTTCTATAGATGAGCCTGGTTTATGGCTGTTCAGGGCAAAAAAAAAAAAAAAAAAAAATGCAGTGTTAGTGGAAAGAATGCTCCCGGCTGTTGGGTCTAGGAGTGCTTTTCAAGCTCATATTCTTGCTGCCCAGTGCAGAGCCAAAGAAAGGCTTTCCTACCCACTGGCTCTGGATGGATGCATGATTTACGAAATACAAGAATTGCCTCAATTTTTTAATATTTTCCCACATTATTGCTTTTCAGGCTTTTAACTGATTAGCAAATGGCTCATATTGGTTCCTTAGGTCACTTCACTAAAGATGTGACCTTATGTACTTCCCCCCTCTCAATCTCAATTTCTTAATCTGTAAAATCAGAACACCAGACTGGATGATCTTTGAGGTCCCTTCTCATATTCCAGTAACAGTCTATCCTTTGTTCCAACATTCCTTTCAGCTCTGACATCTTGTGTTCTAAGGTCCATTCTTATGCTTTATCTCTGAATTTAACATTCTTTGCTCTATATTCTAGAGTTTTTCTCAGTTCTGACATTGTAAAGCACCTTTTAGCTCCAGTATACTAAGTTCTAAAGTCAATATCTGATATCTTGCCCTGTATCTGACATCTTCTGTTCTAAACTTCCCTTCAGCTTTGACATTCTATTAATTCTATGTTCTAAGAGCCTTTCTGTGTCCTATGATTCTATTTCCCTCTGCTTTCCATGCTGAATAATTCTTAGGGAAATTCAAGTAGAGGCTCATTCTTAAAGGCACTCTAGGAGTATAGACAGGTGATAAGTCTTCCTGTTGTGATGCATATGAATGACACTTCCTAACTTAAGACCTCAAAATAAATCACAAGCCTTTTCATCCTCACAACAAGCCCTCCAAGCAGGAACAATAAATTTTCTTTTAGACAAGTGTAAGTCAGTAGTAGTATGAATGAAGTTAGATAATATAGAAGTAGATGGAGAAAAGAACTCTAATCCAGAATTTCTTGGTTCTCACTTGGCCTCTTCCATTCTTGTTTCTGAGTCCAACAGGATCTCTAGACTTTGAGGACTCTTAGCTTTTCCGTAATCAGAGAAACATCTATTCATCCATCCGTTCTTTCATTCACTTAATCACACTTATTAAAGCCCACTATATGCAAGGTGCTGTGCTTGAAATTGGGGGTATTATAATGAAACAAAGCACAGTCTTTGTCTTCCAAGAAATTACATTTAGTTTTTAATTGGATATGCTAGTGTAAGGGACATGAGACAGTACAAATGTCATTTGCTTAAAGACCAATTCTATTGTTTTTTTAAATAGTAAAGTGTGTGTGTATGTGTGTGTGTGTGTGTGTGTGTGTGTGTGTGTGTGAGTGTGTGATAGGGGGCAGAGCCCAGATATCAGAGTGAAAGGATGCTGTACATATAAGCTCTTCTCCATGAAATTCTCCAAACAGATCTAAAAAATGTACCACTCAGAATCTTGATGGAAAAATCCAGAAAATATCATAGGGAGTAATTTGTCAAGCCTACTTCATCATAGGAAGATGAATAAGGTCTGTGTTCATTGAGAGGAAGGGAATAAGTATTTAAATAACATCTAATATGTGTCAGGCACTCTGTTAAGTGCCTTACAAACATTATTTCATTTGATTGTACCAAAAAACCTAGGCAATAGGTGCTATTATTAACTCCATGTTACAGTTGAAGAAACTGAGTTGAAATAAGAGTTAATTTGCTTTGCTAGTAGGTATATGAGGTCACATTTGAACTCAAGTCTTCCTGCTTCTAGACTCTATGTACCTGGGCAGGAGAGGAGGAGAGGAGGAGACTGGATTGAAAAGCATGCACTTGAGCCTTCCAGTGCCCAGGGAGAGATTGGAGAAAAAGGAGAAAAAGGGCAACAAGTGTTCCAGACCCTAACTGAGGCACTCTCAGACTGATTCTGGGCTGCTGGCAGCTTTATATCCCACTACTACATTCTGGGTCACAGGACTAGAGTGGGGACAGCAGGAGACCTGTTCTAGAGAGTCGTATTTGTCAGTAGGGAGGTCCTGGCTCACTTATGGAGAAAGGAAGTTCAGAAACCATAGCAGCAGTGGTGGGGCTCCTGACTAAGGTACAAAGCAAAATCTTACTTCTAGCATCTAGTCCAGTCTGCAGAAGGAAACTGAGGCAGGAATCCCAAATAAAAAGGGAACCTATAATTCTGCCACCTGAGACAACAGAGATTTCCATCTCACTGACAGGACATGAGTCCAGCAGCAGTTTACTCTTGCCCAGACTAAAACTCAGTCCGAAACTTGAAGAACTCAGATTAGGAGGCTAGCAATCAGACTTTTCCCTGCATCAGACCACTTTGGTGGCACTGAAAGTTTGCAGATGCCTAACTTGTTTCTGAAATCCTGAAACAACACAACACTCAGTACCTGAAGAAAGTAAGCAACAAGATCAGCCTAGACATTCTCTCCAGAAGTATGGCAGAGTACAGCTCTAACATCGAGTCCAAAGTCAGCAAGTAGGTTGGAATAATGGGAAAGAAACCCCTACCATAATGAACTATTATAGTGGGAAATGTTTAAGACACAGACTCAGAAGCCTGTGACTCCAAATGATTCCCAAACATCTATACACAGTGTGTCAGAGAAAAATATGCTCATCTAGAATTCCTAGAAGAGTTGAAGCAAAAGTTTAAAAAGTGTTAAAAATATTTTTTTTATAAACAAAACAAGAACATTTGAGAGAAAAATGGAAAAGAAATGATATCTATAGAAGAAAAATTGGACAGTAGAGAGGTACAAAATCTTGCTCAAGTAACAAATTAATTGAAAATTTAAATGGACAAAATAAAGGCCAATGACTATGTGAGACAACAAAAGGTAATTAAAAGAGAGAAGAAAAGGAATATAAGTGGAAAGGAGGGAAGGAAATGGAAAGTTAGGGAAAATTATCTTGCACAAACAGGATACAAACAAGGAGGAAGCAGGGGAACAATGGACATTTAAACTTCTTTATCATTTGAACTGATCAGAAAAAGGAAGACTATATGCATGTACACTGTTGGGTATAGAAATACATTTCACTTAATAGGTAATTAGGAGAAAAAGGAGGAGAGGGAGAATTAGAAGGAAGGTGTACTAAAGGAGGGATTAGTTCTAAGCAAAATAAATTATAAAGATGTAAAAAACAAATTTGAGGAGGCAAAAAATAAAAATTTGAATAGTGTACCTTTCAACTAGGGAATGGATGAGCAAATTATCGTATATAAATGTGATGGAATACTATTGTGCTAAAATTTTATCAGCATAATGAGCAACCAGGATTTCATAGAACTAATGAAGAAATGTGCCACTTACCTTCTGATAGAAAGGTGAATGACTCAGAATGTAGAATGAGACATTTTTTGGGGACATGGTCAATATTTGTCTTAAATGGTTATACTTGTTTGTTTGGGCAGCTGAGTAGTACAGTGGTCAGGCGAGGGAGTCAGGTCTACATACAGAGAGAAGTCTATTGGGACTGAATGTAGATCACAACATAATATTTTCACCTTTTTGTTGTTGCTTGCTTGTTTGCTTTTTTCTTTTTCACTTTTCTCCTTTGAGCTGATTTTTCTTGTGCAACATGATAAATGTGGAAATAAGTTTAGAAGAATTTCATGTTTAACCTATATTGGATTACTTTCTATCTAGGGGAGGGAGGAGGTAGGGGAAGAGAGAAAGAAAAATTGGAAACACAGTTTTTCAAGGGCAAATGTTGAAAATTATCTTTGCATGTATTTTGAAAAGTAAAAAGCTGTAAATACATATTTATATGTAAAGACTCATGTTCCTGACCATTCCAGTATCTTTGCCAAAAAAACCTCAAAAGGGATAATGAAGAATCAGATATGAAAAACTACTGACCAAACAAATATTATAATAGATTATATTTTTCTTGTGTTTTCAAGTATATATACATATCTGTGTATCTATGTATTATACATGAAATCTTGGAAATTAATAAAATGATGAACCATAATTTCTTATCTAATATAATTCATGATATAACATGCTCCTCACATTTTCACATAGAGATAATGGATTCAGTGTATTTAAGAGAAGTCAATGAAAAATTCTGTTTTACTTGACGCTATATATTTTTTTAAAAAGATTTTGTTTTTCTTTCTCATTTTTTGTAGGGTAGGTGAGGGAAATATAAGGGAAATATGACTAAATCTTAGTTTGAAGATAAAAGAAAGTAAATAAATGTTAAAGATTTCAACTTTAACTCTTTATTCAAGGTCCAGCTCAGGTACTACTTCCTCCATGATTTTTAAGAGAATCTAAGATGCAATTACCATGATGAAGATTAAAAGTGGTTCTCTCTGTAAAACATTTTCTGATACATGCTATTAAAAATATCCCTCCTTCCATGAATTTCATGTCACTTCATTTACCAACCTTAAGAATAGTCATTATCTGATCTGTATTAGAATATGATTTCTCCTTCCTCCAACTACTGATGTGGGTTAAGATTCCTTTCTGATTCCCAACCCCCATGAATTCCAATGAGAGATATCTGGGCTCTCCCAGTCCCCATTGGATATGAGCCAACTTGGGCTGTCCCAGCCCCCATTCTAATGATCTGCTCAGGTTTCCCAAGCCCCACCCCAAGCACAAACAATTCCTTATCTAAAAACCCATTGAATTCTATTCAAATTCTAACCCTGGCTGAAGTTCAAGCTAGAGGCCAACCTGGGACTCCATCCATGAGCCCCTTCAGATTACCAAAAGGGCCCCATTATAAAAGGATAAAACTGAAGTCCACTCTTTGCAGAGATCCCAAACATGGCATCCTTACGCTGGTCATGTTAAGGGTTTCTACCCACTGGACCTGTAGCTCTGGTGCCCTCTTATGTCTACCATAAACTTTACTTCCAAACCCCACAATAAACCTCTTTTATCAATCTAGGTTTTTGGGTCTGTAAGTTCCTTTACAGATGACTCTTGCGCCCCTACTAGACCTCATTTAATTCTGTATTTTTATGCCGAATCCAAAGGGGTTGCAGCAGAGCTCTATTTGACTCCCTGTACCCTGATCCTGCCACTAGACCTCAATTAATATTCCTTATCTAATTCTCATCACTATGAGATTTTTAAACTCCTAGCAGGAAAGAATTGCATCATTTCCCATCTTTATTTAAATTCTTAGTATTGACCAAAAGACTTTGCATGCAATAGATACTTAATAAATACTTGTTGATCATCTGAAGTAAAGCCTTATTCTAAAAATGGCTTTCCTCTTTTTGCACAACTCTCAAAAATATTTCCTTGAACTTGGCTATTTTCTTTCTTTTTTTCTTTTAGCTGAGGCATTTGGGGTTAAGTGACTTGCCCAGGATCACACAGCTAGGAAGTATCTGAGGTCACATTTGAACTCAGGTCTTTCTGACTTCGGGGGCCAGAACTCTATCCACTGCACCATCTAGCTGCCCTGAACATGGCTTTTTTCAACAATGAGGTGACAATTTTAATGGACTTGTAATAGAAAGTGGCAACCACATCTAGAAAGAAAACTATGGAGACTGAATGTGGATCAAGACATAGTATTTTCACCTGTGTTGTTGTTTGTTTGCTTGTCTTTTTTTCCTTTCTTGTGTTTTTTTTTTCTCCTTTTGATCTTATTTTTTGTGTGTGCAATATGTTGAATATGAAAATATGTTTAGGAGAACTGTATATGTTTAACCTATATCAGATTGTTTTGGGGAGGGAGGATGGAAGAGAAGGGGAAAATTTTGGAACACAGAGTTTTGCAAAAGTGAATGTTGAAAATATTGCATGTATTTAGAAAATAAAATACTATTTAAAATAAATAGATTTTTAAAAAAGAACAATTTCCCTGAGCTCAATTGTCTATTTTCATAAGTCTTCCCTTTTTAAGAAGTTAAAACAAGCTTGTCTAAAATGGTACAGTAGAAAGAACACTGGTTCTTTAATCAAAGTATCTCGGGTCAAGTCCTGTTGCTGACAGTACCTGTGTGTCCAGAGTCAAATCATTTAACTTCCATACTCCTCAGTTATCTCATCTAAAAAAGGATGAGACTAGAAGTGACCCCTGAGCTTTCTTTCAGTTCTATATTTTTCATCTTTTATCTTCACAATCACTAAGAAAAGTCAGAAGAAAGAATGAGGGGTTTTTTTGAGCTGTTCTGTTTCTCCTAAGAAAGAGCTGACAGCCTCAGTCTATTTACCCTCTCCACAAGCGTCCAGGTGGAGGGGTTGGAAATAGTTCCAAGGAGGGCCACAGTGGGTACCACCTAGAAAGCCAAAACAACTCTGACCTGCTGGAGAATTTATTAACTTAAAGCTTATCCATATCCTTGGTGCCCATGGAGCCAAAACTAACAATGGGATAATACATCCAAGGAAATGTATCCATGCTGGCGGGAACAGGAATTTCAAGGTCTCTGACCATGGTGATTTATGTTAGATGGAGAGATACACATACTCAGAGAGCAGCTGCAGTCTTTGAAAAGGAACCATTGACTGGAATTGGAAGGGGAAAAGGGCTATTAGCAATGAAAGGGGACTCTCAGGTAGTTATGCAGCCCTTTCAAGAAAAAGGATAGGATGTTGGCTGCTCTGTTATTTCCACTCAGTGCCTTCTTAATGGAGGAAGTTTCTTTACTCTTTGGAGAATTCTCTTCCAGGTAAGCAAAGCAAAGTCTCAAGAGACAAGTATTGATTTTGTGCCTTTGGAGAGGTGGAGTTTTGCTGGTGCATTTGTGAGTAAGGAAAGGTAGATCTCTTGCTGGTGGACACCAGGCTGGCCAAAACCTACCTAGAAAAAAATGACTTTAAAATAAGGATTTTTAACATAAAGAGAAGGTAGAAACAACTGTGCCTTGGAGATCTATGGAGCATATCCCATTGGTGAGCCTTTCTGTATGCTCCATCAATATGTGCTGACCTAATGGGGAAACATCTGGGAGAGGAGGAGAGGCAGGGGAGCCTTGACCTATGCTGTTACTCTCTTTAGCCCTCAAACCATAACATATACTATCAGTAAATGCTCCAGAGGATAAGTTCTCTTTCCCCAAAAAGTGAATCTGAGATGACACAGTAAATTCCATTACAGCCTAAGCTACATTCTGTGACATGTTTGACTTGAATCCACATCAGAGATCTCTTGATATTACTTACCTTCCATCTAACTTTTTATTTTATTTTTTCCTGATAAAGGAAGATAACTTTTACCTTCAACCAAGAGTCTCTACCAGTATTATCAGGAAGCTTCCTTCAGTAAATTATATTTTTGGAAGTCCATCTTTCCCTTCACAAGGCGATAATGCCCAAGGGGATATTTTGTTGTGGGCACAGTATGTTGTAGGAAGAGTATTGAACTTGGAATCAGAAGACCTGGATTTGAATCCTGACTTAATTTGACATGAGTTATTTGATCCTGATCAAGACATTTCATCTCTTCTGAATCTATTTCTTCCTCTTTAAAATGAAGGAGTTGGGAATTGTTATTTCAAAGCCCTATCCCATCTCTAACATTGTATAATTTTATGGTTCTGGACACCTGCTGTAAAATCTCTAATGCATAAACATATTTCCCCAAGGTCCTTTATTAGAGAGTTAAGGCTAGGTTACTAGTAAGCCAGAAACTGGAAGCCAGCGAGAACAAATTTTTCTAAGTGTATTTGGAGGGGCACTCACAGAGGAATCAAACATTCTGGAATGTAGGAATACAGGGAGTTGTCCAACCAACAGGTCAGTCCCCTCCCAAGTCTCTTTGCTCCGGAAAGATTTGACCCAACACAGTCTACTCAAGAATGATTATATGAATCCCTTGTAATAAAATTACAATGTGATGATGTTAACTTCAAAAGTAGAAGATGTAGAAAGTAGAAAATGGAAAAAGCATGGCTAGAAAGCAATAGTCCATGGTGGGGAAAAAAAAAAAAAAAAAAACAAAGTCTAGAGGCATTTGGGAAGGGACTGAAGTTGATCATTTAAACTTTTGGCTACTGTCAAATGCAAGATCAGAGATTTAGACCTGAAAGTGACTTTCTAGGTCATATAGTCCAGCTCCCTTATTTTACAGATCAGGAAATTAAGTTAAGTGAGTGACCCAAGGCCACACAGATAGCATGTGACAGTCAGGATTTATACTCAGATACAAATTAAACCCAATTTTGTACTGAAAACAAATGACCCACAACTTTTCATGCTGTGTAAATCTAGTCCATGTCCTTCCATAAATCTTCAATCTAACTTGTAGGAGGCCTTGTAGGAGGTGTTTAATGTTAAATGATACTGGTGCAATTTTTGGGTTGTCCATGTGCCATTTTTCACCTACGTGGCCCTTATAACCTAGCTGGCCCACCCCTTTATGCAGGGGTTTCTGCTTTCTTGAGGATAATTTTTTTCCATTTATACATCATGCAACAACCCCAATACTCCTCAATGCAATTTCCTATAGTTCTTTGACCCATGAATTTTTATTCTTCTAAAAACATGATGATGATCATATTTTGCAGTCACTGATCATCATTTGGAGAATACTTTTGTTGTGTTTTTCTAATTGGAATTGTTTGCTGGGGAAAAGTTTGGCAACCTATGAATAAACAGTTCACCTAAAGACTGCCTGCAAATGTTGGAGGGGATGTGGGAAAACAGGGGCACTGATACATTGTTGATGGAACTGTGAATACATCCAGCCATTCTGGAGAGCAATTTGAAACTATGCTCAAAAAGTTATCAAACTGTGCATACCCTTTGATCCAGCAGTGTTAGTACTGGGTTTGTATCCCAAAGGGATCTTAAAGAAGGGAAAGGAACCTGTATGTGCAAGAATGTTTGTGGCAGCCCTCTTTGTAGTGGCCAGAAACTGGAAACTGAGTGGATGCCCATCAATTGGAGATTGGCTGAATAAATTGTGGTATATGAATATTATGAAATATTATTGTTCTGTGAGAAATGACCAACAGGATGATTTCATAAAGGCCTGGAGAAACTTACATGAACTGATGCTGAGTGAAATGATCAGGACCAGGAGATCATTATATATTTCAACAACAATACTGTATGATGATCAATTCTGATAGACAAGGCCCTCTCCAACAATGAGATGAACCAAATCAGTTCCAATAGAGCAGTAATGAACTGAACCAGCTACACCCAGCGAAAGAACTCTGGGAGATGACTATGGACCACTACATAGAATTTCCAATGCCTCTGTTTTTGTCCGCCTGCATTTTGGATTTCCTTCACAGGCTAATTGCACACTATTTCAAAGTCTGATTCTTTTTGTTCAGCAAAACAACTGTTTGGTCATGTATACATATATTGTATTTAATTTATATTCTAACATATTTAACATGTATTGGTCGACCTGCCATCTGGGGGGAGGAGGGGAAAATTTGAAACAAAAGGTTTGGCAATTGTCAATGCTGTAAAATTACCCATGCATATATCTGGTAAATAAAAAGTATTAAAAAAAAAGACTACCTGCAGGTATTTAAAATATGTTTGGCTTTATATTCTATTAATGATAAGACCCTATTTTCCTTCTGAATTTAATCAAGCAGTTACACACACTCAGACTTACACATACATATACGTAAAGACTTTAGAGTAATGCAAAGGACATTTACCCAAAATGGAAAAATAAAAAAGAAAATTATGACAAATGACAGATATTCTCCAAGTTCTGATACAAGGTTGGGAGCTTGGCTCATTACTACCCTATGTATCTAAATCAATATGGTAGCCAACCTGAGGGAGTAATGAAAGGAGAGTTAATGACCTGGAGTGGATGAGCATTATGGCTCAGTACTTCCATGTCTTAAAACATATCTTTCTTTGATAGTGGAGGATTCTGTACCTTTACTACCAGGAATTGATGGATAGAAGGATGAGGGAAGTCACAGGAGAACACAATACTCAATAGTCTAGAAGCACTTTGAGGACTTGGTTCAAAGATGTTTCAAAGCCTACCAACCATGGTAAAGGATAACTTTCCAGGATAGTCCTTATCTCTATATTTGTGGGGGTTTTTTCCCTATCTCTGGGAACTTGTGTGTTGAACCTCATCACCTCTTGTTTTTCTTAAAGTCCATATTCAGCCTCCTATGAAGTTCTCTGCAAATGTTTCCAACCAACCAGAATCTTTTTTGGGGTTTTATCATCACCTCTTGTACATTCCTCAAGCTTGTAAGTGATCAAGTCTTACACACACACACACAAATACACACATGTATATATGTATGTATAAGTAGATGTATGAATATGCACATATGTATACACATATACAAACATACATGTGTGTGTTTATAATTATATATAGTACATATATATGTATATAACATATTGTTTTAAAATGACAAGTATTCAGAAGTGATGTGTTGGAGGTATTACAATATTGACTTAAGCCAGATTGGGTATGAAAGAGTGAAAATATTTTCCAAAATCCTGAATTAGGTCTCTGTTCCACATGGGCACAGAAGATTACCATGGTGCCCATAAAGAAAACTATTCCCATTGGCTTTCATCTTGTAGGACATTTGCTCCCCAGAGAGAAACTGAAAATGTGAGTCAACCTGGAGAAAAAGCCGGGCCTCCTAAGGGAAATTCAATATGGACATTTTGTAAATGTGACTTTTCCAGATGCTATTTTAAACAAAGATACTTGATACGAGAAGAGACTTTTGGAATGTTTTTTGAATGTATTTTCTTAGAACCAGGAGTCTATATTTTGTTTGACCTAAATAGAATGTAAACCTTCAATCCTTCTTTGAGGCATGAAATTTAGAAGAGCTTCTAGGTTGAGTCTCCTTTCAATTTATCAGCACAATCTCCAGTGGACACAGAAAGTCTAGCATGGCTCCTACAAAGTGTGGGAGCCTGAGCTTTTCCAGGATATGTCAGAATGGATGGTTCAAAGGATGTGCTGGACTTAGAATCAGGAAATCTGGGATGAAATTTTACCTCACACACTTATTTGAGTGATCATAGGCAAGCCATGTTATTTCTCAGTGCATCAGTTTCCACTGTAGAATTGTCAAACTGTCCCAGAATTGGTTGTGGGTAAAAAGCTTAAAGAGCTTTTATATTTTATATACTTATATTTACTTTTATATTTATGTAGCATATGAGTAAAAAAAAAACAAATTCAGGCCTGTCCCTTCCTTTTATTTTCAGTTTATTAACCATTCAAATTAGGGTAATAATATAATATTTTGTTTTTTCCACACCAAATTGTTGCTAAGATAAATTGAAATAATGGTAGTTTCATAGACTGTTCGAGCTGGAAGGAGAATTATAGACAATCAGGGCCATCCTATTTCCATTCTATAGTGCAGATGAATAACATGGGACCTGTCATTCTTTGACTTGAGGCTTTCTAACCTATCTCTGCCTCCCCTGTAGTATGAAAGTATATAAAGTATTAGTTAAAACTTGTTCAGTGCTTAGTGCAGTACCTGACACATGGTAGATACTATAAATACTTATTTCCTTTCCCTTCCCTTGGGCTGCCCAAACTGAGTGGCTGACAATGCAGTGAGATTAGAGTGAAGGAAAGGCATTCTAGTCAATTCTACTCTTATTCTCCTTCCTCAAAGGTACAATTTGTATGGAAGCAACTGCAACAGAAATTTAGAGAATAATAGTGTAATAGAGGTCACTGTCAGCAGGTAATAACAATTGAGTTTATACCTAGTTAGTAAGATGGCACCCTTTTTCCTCTCACTGATGTTATTCTATTGTAATAGCATATTGATGTCCCTCAAAGAGTCCCCCCCTTTTTTTTTTAACTGAGGCAATTGGGATTAAGTGACTCATCCAGGGTCACACAGCCAGGAAGTGTTAAATGTTGGAGGCCAGATTTGAACTCAGATACTCTTGGCTTCAGGGCTACTACTCTATCCACTGCATTACCTAGCTATCCAAAGAGTCCCTTTAAAGTATCACTACTACTCTGATCTGGAAAGTGTGGTTCCCTTTGTGGTTCCACATATCAAACTGGAGACTTCCCAAATCAAAACTCTCTTCCTTGGCCATTGGTGAATTTTTTATATAACATTTTCTCCTAATCTTAGAAGACTTTCTAGAATAAATTTCTGGAGGTCAAGAACTGCCTCAATTTAGTATTTGTATCCCCAGTGCTTGGTATCATCTCTGATATATATATATATTAAGTGCTTACAAAATGTCCATTCATTCATTCAGATGCAGCAGGAAATATACTCAATTTTATGACACAGTACAAAGAATGTCTCTGTTCTTCAGATACTTGCCTTGTTTGTTCCCTCCTCAAATAGAGAAAGCCACAAGTTAGTATTTTTTAAAATTGTTTTTCTTGCATTTCTCTCCCTTCCTCTCAACAAAAAACTAGAGAAGGCCAACATTTGACATACATATATATGCATGAAACTATATAATACATAGTTCTATATATCATTTTTTAATCTGGAGGTGGATAGCATCTGCTTTCATAGGTTTTTTTGTAGATGATTTGAATATTCTTATAACTCAAAATATCTTAGTCATTCACAATTTACACTTTGAATGGTATTGCTGTTACTATATACAATATTCTCTTGGTTCTGCTCATTTCTCTCTTCATTATTTCATGCAAGTCTTTTCATGTTTTCTTAACATCAACCTGCTCAGCACAGTAGTGTTCCATCACAGTTGTATATCAAAACTTATTTAGCCATTCCTCAATCAATTCCTCTCTTCAATTTCCAGTATTTTGCCACTATAAAGAGCTGTTATAAATATTTTAGAATCTATAAGTTCTTTTCTCTTTTCCTTGATCACTTTGGGGAACATACCTAAAAATGGTATTGCTATGTCAAGAGGTATACAAAATTTTATAATTCTTTGGACAAATTAAGATTGTTCTGCAAAATGGTTGGATCAATTCACAACTTAACCAATGGAATATTAGTGCCCCATTTTTCACTTATCATTTTGGCCAATCTGATAGATATGAGATGGTATCTCAAAGATATTTTAATTTTAATTTCTCTGATCTATGTAAGAATAGTGATGGTGATTGAGAGCATTTTTTCATATGATCATTTGTCAATTGGAAATGACTTTTTCTTATAAATTTGACAAAGTTCTCTAAATATTTGAAATATGAGGATTTTGTCTGGAAAACTGTAATATTCTTCTCTATAATATAGTATTTTCTGGGAGCAGGTTTCTTGGGGAGCTTCTGGAGGCAGCCTTAGTTTCAGTTCAGAGTAATTATCCCAAATACAGCCAGATATTAAAGTCCAAATCCTATTAAAGTCTCCTTCAAAGTCTTGTCTCCTTCCTTGGGCCCAGTTAGCTTTAATAGAGGCCTATCCCTCTCCTTGGTTCTGAGAACTCCTGCCACTAGTCTTTTTGCCTCTGCCAGTTTCTGCCTCTAACTTCCTCTGAATTAGATTCTAATGGGCTTCTCCCTTTTGGCCCTAAGACCTCCTCCTTATATGCCCCACACTGAATATACACCAATCATTATATCACTAGGAAACCATTATTTGTTGTGGGATTAAATCACTATCTCCTCCATTACACTTAGTACCTTGTTTCAAGTTCTGGCCCAAAACATCTCCTTGTAGGATCAGATCATTCACAATGAACCATGCTAAATTAGATAATTATTGTCTCTATCAATTCCACTGTCTTAGTACCTTGTAAGAATACTGACAAAAAGCTGTCTAAAATTCCCTCCTCCCAAATCCCTGAAATTTTCTGCTTTCCTTCTAATCCCTTTTTAAATTTAATGTAATCAAAATTATATATTTTCATGTATCTCTATTCTTCATAAATTCTTCTCCTACATGTAAATCTGAGAGCTAATATATTCCATATTCTTTTAATTTACATATAACATCTCCCTTTAAATCTAGATCATGGATTCATTTTGACTTTGTCTTGGTAAATGATGTAAGATATTGGTTTATATCTACTTTTTGCCAGACTGCTTTCCAGTTTTCTCAATAAAATTTTAAAATCAGTAATTCTTATCCTGAAAACTTAAATCTTTACATTTATCAAACACAAGGTTACTATAATAATTTACTATGATGTATTGTATATCTACTGAATTCCATTGATTCACCTTTCTATTCTTAGCCAGAACTAGATAGTTTAGATATTTATCAGTGAAGACCAAGTTAGCACCCTGGATACTTTAGAATTAGCTGGAGTCAGGATAAGCAAAAATCCTTGGTCTTTATACTTGGTCTTTAGGGGTAGAAGTGAATTGGATGGATGCAAGATCTCCACCATCTCTCCTCTCTTTCTCCACTGACAAAGTCCCTCTGGCTCGGCTTACTCCACCCCCTAGTCCCTCTTACAATTCTCTGTATACACCAAACAATTGAGCCAGCACAGACTAGTGGGAAGGGCCATTTTCCAAGCATATTCTAATAGAGTATTGTCCAATAAGTAATTAGCCTTAAGTGCTAAGTTGTCCAAGTGCACCTACTCAGAGTTTCAGCCCTTTACATTTATCACCTTATAATTTAAGATCTGCCACTGTGAGGCTTCCTTCCTTTACTTTTAAAAAAATAATTCTTATGATATTCTTGACCTTTTGTTCTTCTAAATGAATTTTATTATTTTTTGTAGCTCAGTAATTTTTTTTTCCTTTGGTAATTTAATCGAAATGGCACTGAATTAATAAATTAATTTAGGTAGAATTCTCATCTTTATTATATTGATTCCGCCCACCTGTGAACAATTAATATTTCTCCAATTATTTAAATCTGACTTTATTTGTATAAAAAGTATTTTATAATTGTGTTTATGTGGTTCCTCGGTTTGTCTTGGCAAATATACTCCCAGGTATTTTGTATTGTATACAGTTACTTTAAATGAACTTTATTGTCTTTACAATCTCTTCTTAAAAAATTTTTTTTTCCCCTGAGGCTGGGGTTAAGTGACTTCCCCAGGATCACACAGCTAGGAAGTATTAAGTATCTGAGACCAGATTTGAACTCATGTCCTCCTGAATTCAAGGCTGGTGCTCTATCCACTGTACCACCTAGCTGCCCCTTAGAATCTCTTCTTGCAATGGTTTGTTGGTGATAGATAGAAATGTTGATGATTTATGAAGGCTTATTTTATAACTTGTTACCTTGCTAAAATTGTTGTTTCAACTTACTTTTTAGTTATATCTCTAGGATTATCTAAGTATACCAATATATTGTCTGCAAAAAGTTTTATTATGCCATTATCCATTCTGATTTCTTCAGTTTTTTATACTTCCCATTGCTATTGGTAACATTTCTGTTACAATACTGAAAAATATTTGTAATAATGGACATCCTTGTTTCACTCCTAATCTTAAAGCCTACTTCTTATCCCCATTTTAATAATGCTTACTCTTGTTTTTAGGATGATGCTTCTCATCATCTTAAAGAGAAATCACTTAAATGTATTCTCTTGAGTGTTTTTTAATAGGAATGAGTGTTGTATTTTTTCAAAAACTTTTTTTGCATCTATGAATAAAATTGTTTTTTGGTTACTTTTGTTAATAATATAATCAATTTTATTAACAGTTTTCCTTATATTGAGCCAGTCTAACTTTGCTGATATATATTTCAACTTGGTCACAATGTATAATCTTTATGCTAGTTGCCTAACTAGTATTTTATTTAAGATTTTCTTATCCATATTCATTAGTGAAATTGGTCTATAATTTTCTTTCTCTGTTGCTTTTCCTAGTTTAGGTATTAGCAAGCTATTTGTTTCATAAAAAGAATTTTAAAAGATTCTTTCTTTGTCAATTATTTCAAATACTTTATTTAATATTAAAATTATCCATCTTTAGATGTTTGGTAGAATTCACTTTTAAAGCTATCTGATTTTTATGCTTTTTTTCTTAAGAAGATCATTTATGGTCTACTTAATGCTCTTTTCTAAAATAAGTTTGTTTAGATATTCTATTTTCTCTTTATTAATCTGGACAAGATATTTTGCAAGTATTCTTCCATTTCACTTAAATTGTTAAATTTATTGATATATAATTGGGAAAAATAACTCATAATAATTCCTTTAATTTCATTTTCATTCATACTATATTTAAATTTTTCATTTTTTACATTAGTGATTTAATTTTGTTCTTTTAAAAATCACTTATTTATTAATTTTTTATTTTATAAAACCAATGCAGTTTTATTAATTCAATAATTTCCTTATGTTCAATTTTATTAATCTTGCTTATAAAAAAAGAATTTAACCTTATTAAATTCCTCATAATTAGTTTTTTTCTGATTCTTGTAAATTAAATTTTTTGTTCAGTGCTAGTCTTTTCCTTAAGAAAAAACCTCAACGTTCTTTATTTAATTAATTATCTACTTTTTTCCTTTGCAGGATTACATTCAGTTTGCTGAGTAGGTTATTCTTGGTTGCAAACCCAGCTTCTTTGCTCTTTGCAATATTATATTCTATGCCTTTTATCTTTTAATGTTGAAGCTGTAAATCTCATGATATCTTGATGGTTTCTCCAAAGTATTTAAATTATTTCTTTCTAGTTGCTTGTAATATTTTCTCCTTGACCTTGAAGCTTAGCTATAATGTTCCTGTGAGTTTTCCTTGTGGACTTTCCTTTAGTCAGTGATTGGAGGATTTTTTTCAATTTCTATTTTACCTTCTAGTTCTAGAACTATAGGGCAAGTTTCCTTAGTAATTTCTTGAAGTATAATGTCTAGACTTTTTTTGATTATAACTATCAAGTAGTCTGACAATTTCTTTTTTAGTATTATTATTATTTTTGCTGAGACAATTGGGTTTAACTGACTTGTCCAGGGTCACACAGCTGGGAAGTGTTAAGTGTCTGCGGCCAGATTTCTTTTCTTTTTTTTTTTTTTAATTAATTTTTATAATTATAGCATTTTTCTTGACAATACATATGCATAGGTATTTTTTTTTTTTTAATTTTAACAACATTATCCCTTGTACTCCCTTCTGTTCCGAATTTTTCCCCTCCTTCCCTCCACCCCCTCCCCTAGATGGCAGGTATTCCCATACATATTAAATATGTTATAGTATATCCTAGGTACAATATATATGTGCAGAACTGAATTTTGTTATTGTTGTTGTTGCAAAGGAAGAATAATATTCGGAAGGTAAAAATAATCTGGGAAGAAAAACAAACAAAAAAAATGCTCACAATTTACACTCATTTCCCAGTGTTCCTTTTCTGGATATAGCTGATTTTGTCCATCATTGATCAATTGGAATTGGATTAGTTCTTCTCTATGTTGAAGATATCCACTTCCATCAGAATATATCCTCATACAGTATCATTGTTGAAGTGTATAATGATCTCCTAGTTCTACTCATTTCACTCAGCATCAGTTGATGTAAGTCTCTCCAAGTCTCTCTAGATTCCTCCTGTTGGTCATTTCTTACAGAACAATAATATTCCATAACAATAATATACCATAATTTACCCAACCATTCTCCAATTGATGGACATCCATTCATTTTCCAGTTTCTGGCCACTACAAAAAGGGCTGCCACAAACATTTTGGCACATACAGGTCCCTTTCCCTTCTTTAGGATTTCCTTGGGATATAAGCCCAGTAGTAGCACTGCTGGATCAAAAGGTATGCACATTTTGATAACTTTTTAGGCATAATTCCAGATTGCTCTCCAGAATGGCCGGATTCTTTCACAACTCCACCAACAATGTATTAGTGTCCCAGTTTTCCCACAGCCCCTCCAACATTCATCATTATATATTCCTGCCATCTTAGCCAATCTGACAAGTGTGTAATGATATCTCAGCGTTGTCTTAATTTGAATTTCTTTGATCAATAGTGATTTGGAACACTCTTTCATATGAGTGGAAATAGTTTTAATTTCATCATCTGAAAATTGTCTGTTCATCTCCTTTGACCATTATCAATTGGAGAATAGCTTAATTTCTTATAAATTAAAGTCAATTCGCTGTATATTTTGGAGATGAGGCCTTTCTCAGAACGTTTAACTGTAAAAATGTTTTCCCAATTTGTTACTTCCTTTCTAATCTTGTTTGCATTAGTTTTGTTTGTGTAGAATTTTTAATTTGATGTAATCAAAATTTTCTATTTTGTGATCAATAATGATCTCTAGTTCTCCTTTGGTCATAAATTCCTTCCTCCTTCACAAGTCTGAGAGGTAGACTATTCTCTGTTCCTCTAATTTATTTATGATCTCATTCTTTATGCCTAAATCTTGGACCCATTTTGATCTTATCTTAGTATGTGGTGTTAAATGTGGGTCCATGCCTAGTTTCTGCCATCTGAGGCCAGATTTCAACTCAAGTCCTCCTGACTTCAGGGCTGGTACTGACAGTTCTTATATTATGTCTCTTCAATCTGTTTTCTAGGTCCATTGTTTTTTAATGAGATGCTATTATTATCTTTTTTGTTTTTTTTTTGATTCTTGATATCTTATGAATTCATTAGCTTTTCCTTGCCTAATTTTAATTTTTAAGGAGATTTTAAAAAAATAAATTTTTTGGATCTCTTTTTCTAAGTGGTTGACTTTCTTTTCATAATTTTCTGACTTCTTACGTTAACCTTATTCCTCCCATGTTTTCCCTCAACTCTCTTATTTGATTTTATAAGTCCCTTTTAATCTCTTCCAAGAACTCTTTGGTCTTGTGACCATTTTTCATTTTTTTGAGAAGCTTTCCAAGAAGGTGTTTTAAATTCTTCTGACTTTGATCTCTATCATCATAGTAGATATCTATGTTCAGGTTCTTCCTCTGTTTTTTACATGCATTTTTAAAAACAGTTTGTTTCTTGCTTATTAACTTAATGTTAATATCAGGCTCTGGGATTTTGGGGATAATGTCTCAGGTTTCAAGTTTTTCATGCTGCTGTTTTCTGAGCTCTATATGGGGGTCTTCAACCTTAGTTCTTCCAGGTTTCTGAAATCTAAGGTTGGGTGTGGTAACTGCTCCTTTGCTTCACTCTCTGATCTATTAGTGACCTCTTGCCCTGAGCCATGAACAGGGCCGAGCAACACTGTCACTGCAAACACTCTTGCTCCTTATGATCCCTCAAGTAGCTATAACCATCAACTCATCTTTGGAATTGAATTCAAGGACTCTGGTCTCCAATGAGTGAGTATATCCAGCAGGCCCCCATCCCTGACCACACTCACCAGCATGTACTTGCTCCTTCTCACAGCAACCATAATCCAGGATTCTGTTTAGTCATTGCATGGGACCCAAGCTGAGCACCAGAGGAGGGTCCCATAATCTTTCTCTGATCAGCTCCTAAACTCCCACAATGTCTGTGGGGTAAAAACAAAGGCTGGATTTACCCAGCTGCCCCCAGGGCTTGCTTCTCGTTGACTGCCATACCTGCTTGAAGTTAAATTCAATCAAGTCAGACCACCACCCTGTAAGGTCACATCTTTCTTAATAGTCTCCCAAGTTGTCTTAGAATGGATCACTGCTTTATCTAACCTTTAATTATTTCTGCAATTCTAAAATTTACTTTGAGGGATTATTAGGTTATTTGTGGTAGATTTGGGAGAGCCAGGTAGTTTTCTCTTATTCTTCCATCTTCCCACAATTCCTTCACTTGCCTTTTTTCAAATTTACCTTCCCAAATACCTATGACTAAGGTATAAACTCCCTCAGTGGCTACCTTGAAACTCAAGAGAATTAGAAGATAGGGTCTAGTGGAAAGAGCATTAGTTTTGGAAGCAGATAACCTGCTATCAAAACTTTTTCCTGCTATTTATTAGCTGGATGACTTTGAGTAAGTCACTGACTAGCTAGGAGGTACAGTAGATAAACAGATGATCTTGGAATTTAAGTGACTCCACTTAAAATCTGGCCTTATTAGTAATGGGGCAAATCACTTAACTTCTGTCTGTCTCGATTTTCTGAACTGTAAAATGGGTAAAATAATAGCACCTTTCAGAATTGTGAAGATACAGATGAGATAATATTTGTAAAATGTTTGACATAATGGACACTGTTAGTTATTTTAATCATTTCTTTGGGATGATGAATAAAATGAAGGTGTTGAACTAAATTATTTCTGTGATTTCCCCACCCCCTATTCCAGCTTTAAAATCTGTAATTTTATTGCTATTCATAAATGGAATGAGCTTCCTCAGGAGATGACAGATTTGCTTTCACTGGACATATCCAAGCAGACACAGGATGACCACTTGTCATGTATGTTGCAGTGGGGATTCCTAATTGGATATTGGTTGGACTAGATGGCTGTTGAAGTCCCTTCCAACTCTGAAATATTGTGATTCTGGGACTGGCTCCAGAGCCTTTGACAGAGAGGAAATGTTGGCAATGATAAATACTTTCTCTGTTGGAACTTGGAGTTCCCTGCTCAGCCTCCTATTATTTGCATGACTTTGAATAATGAAGACCCGATCCTCTGATCTCTTATTGTGTAAGAGTCCACAGTGTCAGTGGATGTTTAAAGAAAGTTAACCATCTTCCTTTTCCCCAATACAGGGATATTCTCTTGAGAATATTTCTTCTTTTCACTTTCTTTGGGCAAAGGCAAAAAAGGCAAAGGGTTCAGGGTTTTTGGCTTTGGGAACTAATTTTTTATCAGTTTATTTATTTGATGAGATTTAGTTAGGCAACAAATGATTAGATTGGGGTAGATACACCAAATGATGGGGTAAGAATTCATATGTAAAAAACTTACAAGGATCTTCACCTTGTCAAAAGGTACATATATTTATGAGAAAATAATGAGGTGAAAATAGACATCAGGAATGATAAATATGAACTAAATTTGGGAGAGCATATAGTTAGCAAAAAAAAAAAAAAGTTTTAACAATAATGGAAAAGACAAGTTCCCCAATGGATTAACCAGGAAAAAGAAAATACACCACGAAGTGAGAAAATGTCAGACTCAAGTTTAGCATCCTAAAAAAGTTAGCTATAAGGAGAAAGTCATCATGAAGAATGGGGGAAGGGATAAAGAAAAAAAAAAAAAGACCTTAGGAGGCAGAATGCTGGGGTGGGTAACCCAATTTTAGATTCAGCAAAGATGTCATGGGCAGATTTATAGGGGAAATTTAACCTTGGGGGTTTGACAGCATAACTTTGTTTTCTGATTAGATACAGTAAGGTGGGGTTACTCAAGGCTTCCACAAGGGTGGGACTGTAAGGCTGAGTTGATCCTCATCAATGCCCTTCCCTGCTTGCCTCAGAAAGTAGTCTTATCAGGACTTCAGGCTTTCTCTGCCAATCCCACCTAGGGACACATGATCTGATCAGTTAGTATTACTATTATTTTTTACATTCTCAAAGAACTCTAATACATGTAGAGAGGTATATGTGGAGAATCATTAATTTATTCTTTGAAAAAAATTTTTTGATTGCTGAACTCTCCCAAGATATCTCAACTAGATTTCTTAAGGACCATGCCTCAAACCCAAATCACTTGTAGGAAGGTAGACATTGATTTAATCCAATTAGACTGGATTTTACTCCTCAAAGAGAGGGGGGAATATATAGGTAGAAATAGCTAGAAATTCTTCTGAGCCTACTAAATGCAGGCCCTCACATCTGAGGAATTACATTAACTCTTGTGCTTATCCTTAATGAACTTATTCCTGGTTCAAAGGCAGTTAAGGTCATTTGATCCTGGATTTATAAAAGATAGCTCAGGAATACCTTCATAGACCTTAATTACTAAAGGCCACTCAACTTAGGTTTGCAAAGTTCTTCAGGATCGGTTATTGGGGACTAGTTTTCTTGTTTGAGCTTTCAGAACCAGAAACTATATTGAGATCCAGTTGGTTATGAGATCATGGGGGCATATGCACCAGTATCTTCAATATCTTTTGTCTAGAAGATCTGTTTTAGGGACAGCTAAGTGGGATAGAATGCCAGGCTCAGAGTCTGAAAGACTGGAGTACAAATTCAGATACATACTCTGGGCAAATCACTTAACCTTTGCTCGTCTTTACTCATTTGTAAAATAAGGATAATGACAGTATCTATATCCCAGGGTTGTTGTGAAAGTCAAATGAGATAATAATTAGCCATAGTAAGTGCTATATGTTTTTAGCCATTTTTCAGTTGTGTCTGACTCCATGACCTTTTGGCAATGATATTGGAGTGGCTTGCCATTTCCATTTTTATAGATGAGGAAACTGAGGAAAACAGATTTAAGTCACTTACCCAAGGTCATACCACTAGTAAATGTCTGGGATTGGATTTGGACTCAGGAAGATGAGACTTTGACTCCAAGCCTGGTACTTTACCCTAGCCACCTAACTGCCCCTGAAAAGTATATCAGAGAGATAGAAACAAAGAATGGAATCCTTCCTGAAAGAGGTCACATTTGAGTTGAGTTTTAAAGGATAGATAGGAACCACAAGAGAAAAGGAGGACAGAGTAAAGGGACACATATGAGAAAGCTCAGAATGTTCAAGGATTAGAGTCATCCAATCTGTTATAGAAACAGGTGACAGGCAAAAGTGGAGTGGTCATTGATATTTTCCTTCACTCCTCAGCAAAGACTTCTACTGTCTGAATATAAAGTGGTACAGCGAATAGAGTACTGGGCCTGGGGTCAGGAAGATCCAAATCCAGCCTCAAAACTGTGAATCACTAAACTTCTTTGTTTCAGTTTCCTCATCTATAAGATGAACTGGGGGAGGAAATGGCAAAATACTCTAGTATCTTTGCCAAGAAAACCTCAACCTGCGTCATGAAGAACTATCTGAAATGGAGATTGCTGGATGGAGGTTTAGGGAAGAACACTTCTTTGCATATTTCCTTGGGAAGATGAGATTAGTAATCTTGATATTAGTAATCACTTTGTAATCATTTATTAATCATGGTGGTCTGAGGACATTAACTGCTCTGAAATGAGGCTGACACTGAAGATGGCCAAGAGTTACATGAAATTTAGTCCTCAAAGAAAGATGGGTAAGGTTGACTAATTAATGTAACAAAAGAAGTAAATTTGAAGAGAAGAGACTTAAAATTGAATTCCAGTCCTGACATTTAATTGCTGTCTGACCATGAGGATATCACTGAGACTTCTTTTCCCCATGTATAAAACAGATAGCAGGCAATGGGAAGACCTCCTTCATATTGTAATTGCAAGGAAAGCTTTTTGTATTTTTTCAATTGTCACAGAAATGCAAGCTAAAATTATTACATCAGAACCTACCATTGGCTTTGGCTCTCTAAAGAAGTCAAATATCTCCTGGGGCTGCTTCTTCAGCTGGAGGTGTGAAGAGTTTCACAAGCAAAGAAATACTGGGTACTGTGGGACTACAGCTAAGGAATCAGATCCATGACATCTGATTGGAGCAAAACTGTTAGTTTTTCCATCAGGTCACAAATAGGAAGCTTTCCTAGCAAAAAGAGAAAAGTTTTTAATATAATAGAAAAAGCACCAGACATGGCGTCATGGAAAGCTCAGAAGACTTGAGCATGAGTTCCAACTCTTCTCTGCGTTGGGAAAATTGCTTTTGTTCTGTAGACCTCAGTATTTTTATCTGTAAAAAGTGTTTGTGTTTGTGTGTGTGTGTGTGTGTGTGTGTGTGTGTGTAAAAGAGAGGGAGAGGAAGAGGGAGAGAGAAAGGGAGGAAGGAAAGAGAGAGAGAGAGAGAGAGAGAGAGAGAGAGAGAGAGAGAGAGAGAGAGAGAGAGAGAGAGAGAGAGAGAGAGAGAAGAGAGAGAGAGAGAGAGAGAGAGAGAGAGATTATTCTAAGTGATCTCTAAGGGCCTTCATCTATTCTGCCAATATGGAATAATGGAGCCAGGAGGACCTCAGCTCCAAATTTGTCTCAGATACTTATTTTGTGACTTGGCAAATAATTTATTTTTTGATCCTTTGTTTCCAAATATGTAAAAAGGTCCCATTAGCAATACCTTCCTCCTAGGGAGGACCAAATAATCTTTGCAAACTGCTTTGTCAACCTTAAAGTGCCATATAAATGTGAGTTATTGTTATCACCAATTTTTGTTTTTGAAAAATTTCCAGAGTAAACACCATGGTAGCCATCTGCATGACATTAACATAAATAGCAAGTTGACTGAAAAAAAGAAATGCATTTTGTGGCAGAGCCTTAAGTTTTGGGGAGAAAAGAGCCCTAAGTTCAGTAAAGTTTCAGTTCTATTTTAGAAGAAGCCTTGCTCAACTATAAACTTTCTCCAAATATCCAGAGCTACCACCTTTTGCTATTTCCTTGAAACATTCACTGGCTACAGACTCTGCTTCACTGCAGATAATTTGGTGATGCTTGGAGCTGTCAAAACTAATAGTTATGCAACAGTTACCAAAGCCAGAAATGACTGATGGGAAATTCCAGACAGCCTCACGTGACTCTGCAGACCTGAGAGTTGCAAACCAGACTATGTGGGGAGGGTGGGCAGGGGAGATGGAGATGGGAAGGGCAGCATGGAGGAGAGGGAGATGGGGAAGGACAGTAGAGAGAGAAGTCAGAGAGGGAGAGAAGATGAGAGCCTTGAGGAAGTTAGGGAAGCAGAGGCCAGATGTGAAAAGAAGTGGGTGTCAGAGGGAGAGGAGAGGTAAAGGAAGAAAAATTTGAGAAGAGGATCTGTCTGGCTTTCTTCAGTTCCAGATTCTTAAGACTGCCCTTTGATATTCATCTGACAACCACAGTTGTCACAACCACAGGAGTTGGATCCTGCCTTCTTCCCTCACCACATCAGGGGAGGGAAGAGAAATAAAAATATCTTTAACGAAAAAAAATTTCAAGTCCCTCTCTAGCTTTTCTGTCTCATGTTGCAATGCATAAGTCCTGATCCTGGAAGAGAAGGCCTGAGAATGGGAATTAGACACACCCCTTTGAGTCTTTGGCTAAGTAAATGGATAATCCCCTTGGAAGATCCTGGAGAGACAAAATTCAATAAACTGAGAAGTTGGGTTAGTGTTTTTATTTAGAGATAGGGTTAGAATTATTGTCATTAATGAGGTTAAAGACAAGGTAAAAGTGAAGGTTGCTATTCTGATTAGGTTTAGATTAGCAGATTTAGGGGTAAATTTGGGGTTTGTGTTAATTTAACAGGATTATTTGATTAGTGATAAAAAACTGAGTTTAGGGCTCAGCAATTGAGGTAGGGCTAATACTTAAGGGGTTAGTATTAAGATTTCATTCATTAATTTTTCATTCAATGACTACCTGCTGGGTACTGCTTTTGTGTAGAACAGTGTGATAAGGAATAGGCAAAGACAAAGTTTTAATAAAAAACCCCTTTTCTCCCCTCATGAAACTTATAACAGTGATTAGAATATGGATTAATTAGGGGCAGGGTTAATATTAAAAAGAGATTCATGCTTTTAGGTAGAATTCAACTCAGGGTCAGGGGAAAAATGAGACCGGATTTGAGTAAGCATTAGCATCTATCTTGGCAGGTAATGGGAGATCATCAATTGTTACCTCACTTTCTTCCTTTCATTAACTTCTGTGATTCTGGAGAAATAAAAAGTTCAAATCAGGCCTCAGTCGCTTACTAGCTGTTTGATCCTGGGCAAGTCATTTAATTCTGTTTGCTTCAGTGTCCTCTGTAAAATGAATTGAAGAAGAAAATGGCAAATTACTCTAGTATCTTTGCCAAGAAAACATTAAAGGGGGTTACAAATAGTCAGATATGATTGAAATGACTGAGCAACAATAACAAATATAACAGAGAAACTGGGCCACTTTTGGCTTAATTTTAAAGGGCCATGACAGTAAGGATCCAAGAAATTACAATCTTGAAAGTCCAGTCTAGAATTTGATAAAACAAAATAGTTTAGGAATAAATAAAAAGTATTACATTAAATTTTTTAAAAAAGTTGATTTCACAAGGACAAAATTGGAGATTAATGATTAAATAGCAGTTTATCTGAAGATTATCAGTAGATCTTATTATGTAGGTCCAATATGAGTAAATTGTATGAAATGGAAACCAGAAAATATTGTTCAGTTTTTGGCTGTATCAAGAGAGATCTAGTTTCCTAGATTATATAGGTTATAGTACCATTATAGTTTTCTTCAGTTCTTGAGAACATATTTTAGGAAATCCATTGAAAAATTGGAGAGAGTTAAGGGGATCATGAACAAGACAGTGAAATTCACTTGAAGGGTGGTGATGTTTGACCATGAAAAAAGAAGCCAGGAAGTCCAGTACTCTACATTCTATATGACGTTAGCATCATATAGAATGTAGAGTACTGGATTTCCAGTGAGGAAGGCCTGGGTTCAAGTCTTGCCTCAGATACTTAATAGTATTATCATTCAGAACAAGTCCCTTTACTTCGCTGATTAGCATCCTCTGAAAAATGAGGGGGTTGGCCTAAATATGCTTTGAGATCCTTTTCAGTTTTAAATTTGTGATCCTATGATATCAATGGCAGTTATGTAGTGTGATAGATGGGGTGTTGGGCTTGAAGTTAAGAAAACTGAGTTTAAATCTGGCCACATAATTTTAATAGACTTGGATGGAAAGATTCATTTGCAGCTGGAGAGAACTATAGAAACTAAATATGGATAAAAGTATAGTTTTTTCACCTTTTTTTTTTTGGTTGTTTGCTTCCTTTTTTCTTTCTTTCTTGTGTTCCCTCCCCTCCCCATTTTGACATCATTTTTCTTGTGCAACATGACAAATATGGAAATATGCTTAGAAGAATTGTACAAGTTTAACCTATATTGCATTGTTTGCTGTTTATGGGAGAGATTTGGGGGGAGAGAGGGAGAAAAATTTGGAACAATTTGCAAAGGTGAATGCTGAAAACTATCTTTGTATATATTTAGAAAAATAAAAAGCTATTAAAATAAAAAAAAATCTATCTGACAACGAATACTTCCAGCTATGTCACCTTGGAAGTCACTTAACTCCACTTGCCTCAGTTTCCTCATGTATAAAATGAGCTGGAGAAGGAAATGGCAAACCATTGCAGTGTTTGCCAAGAAAACTCTAAATAGGGTCACAATCACAAGTGAATGAAAACAACGGAACAATAACAACACAATGATCTTTTTATTTCAAAGAGGAGACATTAGGTTATAGAATATACAAGATCACAAAATCAGAAGATCTGAGTCTTTTCTTTGTCAATAATATGCTGTGTGACTTGTCTAAGTGAGTTATTGTACACTGTAATCTCTATGTTTTTTTCTTGTTCTGACATCTTGTATATACTAAGTTCCTATGTTTTCCCCTCCCCCAAGGCAATTGTAAGTGCTAACCAGGGTCACACAGCTAGTAAGTGTCAGGTGTCAAAGGCTGGATTTGAGCTCACATCTTCCTACCTGTAGAGCCAGTGCTGCTCTGTCCACTGTGCTATTGAACTGTCCCCCACTGACTATGAAGGGAGGAGGCTGATATTTATGTGGCTCATGGAAATCAGCTCCATCACTCCATCTAGTCAGTCACACCTAGAATGTGAAAGAATGTTGAGAAACTGGAGGTGCCACAGGAAGATCAGGTGTTACTATCACTGTCATTGTCACTAGAGCTGTTATCACTCTCTCCCTGGAGGGGCTCTGAAAAACAGCAGGTTCTCATTCTACAGGGAAAGGGATCACAGAATCACTAAAGCAGAGAATCTTAGAATGGGGAGGAATCTCAGAGGGCATCTAGTCTGATCCAGACCTGAACAGGAATGCTGTTTGTGATAACCCCAACAAGTGGTCATCCAGGTCCCTTTTAAAGACCCTGAAGAAACTTATTCCACTTTTTGACAGTTCTAATCAGTATGATGTTTTCCCCTTACATTGTAAGGGGAACTCCTTACAAAGGCTTCAAGTTCTGTTCTCTAAGACCAAATGGAATAAAGCTAATCACTCTTGCACAAGACAGTGCCTCAGATACTTAAAGATAACTTTTATATTCTCCTTAAGGAAACATCCATGCTTACCTCTACTTCTATGACATCAGGATTGTTTCCTTCAACTTTTCCACCCCTTGGGAAGTGCTAAGTGCTTTTAGAATTATTTAGTGTAGAGTAGGTAAGTTAAGCATTACCTACAAATTAATGTACATAAGGCATGTCTACCTCAAGACCAGAATGGAGAGGATCTTTGTTCCTTAGGCAGAAAATTACTTCCTCCTAACTGTGGAAAAGCATTGGTGGGAAGTGTTGGAATTCCTAGCCTTGGTCTTTCTCTTTTTCTGTTGTTTGAAGGAAGAATAACAGCCAGGAAATTGAAGAAAATTTTCCTTTATTCTCCTTTAGAGATCCTCAGTGGATATAGTTCTTTCATGATAAATCAATGCAAACTCTCTGTAGAGCTTAGACTGGCCCTAGGAAGCACACAAAGCTCTTCTCTGTCCACATCATGATATTTGATAGGTAGATGCATCTCATCAATGTGAATCTTATTATGAAGCAGCTGGATGATTCATTGAATTTCTTTCTGTCTTTTTAGTTTCCAACATTCATTTTTGTAATATTTCATGTTCCAATTTTTTTCCTTCCTTCCCTTCCCTCTCTCTTCCCCAAGACAGCAAGCAATCTGATATAGATTAAACACGTACAATACTTTTAAACATATTTCTCATATTGTGTAAGAAAAATCAGAACAAAAATGGAAAAAACCACAAGAACAAAAAAGCAAGCAAGCAAACAAACAAACAAAAAGGTGTTTTGATCCACATTGTCTCCACAGTTCTTTCTCTGGTTATGGATGACATTTTCCATCCCAAGTCTATTAGAATTGTCTTGAATCACCATATTTGAGCAATGATTTCTTATAAACTTTTTAAAAACTTTTTAAAATTAATTTTATAATTATAACATTTTTGACAGTACATATGTATAGCTAATTTTTTTACATTATCCCTTGTACTCCTTCTGTTTCGAATTTTTCCCCTCCTTCCCTTCACCCCTTCCCTTAGATGGCAGGCATTCCCATACAAATTAAATATGTTATAGTATATTCTAGGTACAATATATATATGTGCAGAACCAAATTTTGTTGTTGTTGTTGTTGCAAAGGAAGAATTGGATTTGGAAGGTAAAAATAACCTGGGGAGAAAAACAAAAAAAAATGCTAACAGTTTACACTCATTTCCCAGTGTTCCTTCTCTGGGTGTAGCTGATTCTGTCCATCATTGATCAATTGGAATTGGATTAGCTCTTCTCTATGTTGAAAATATCCACTTCCATCAGAATATATCCTCATACAGTATCATTGTTGAAGTGTATAATGATCTCTTGGTTCTGCTCATTTCACTCAGCATCAGTTGATGTAAGTCTCTCCAAGTCTCTCTGGATTCCTCCTGTTGGTCATTTATTACAGAACAATAATATTCCATAACATTCATATACCATAATTTACCCAACCATTCTCCAATTGATGGACATCCATTCATTTTTCAGTTTCTAGCCACTACAAAAAGGGCTGTCACAAACATGTTGGCACATACAGGTCCCTTTCCCATCTTTAGTATTTCCTTGGAATATGAGCCCAGTAAGCACTGCTGCATCAAAGGGTATGCACAGTTTGATAGCTTTTTGGGCATAATTCCAGATTGCTCTCCAGAATGGTTGGATTCTTTCACAACTCCACCAACAATGCATCAGTGTCCCAGTTTTCCCACATCCCCTCCAACATTCATCATTATTTGTTCCTGTCATCTTAGCCAATCTGACAGGTGTGTAGTAGTATCTCAGAGTTGTCTTAATTTGCATTTCTCTGATCAATAGTGATTTGGAACACTCTTTCATATGAGTGGAAATAGTTTCAATTTCATCATCTGAAAATTGTCTCTTCATATCATCTGACCATTATCAATTAGAGAATGGCTTGATTTCTTATAAATTAGAATCAATTCTCTGTATATTTTGGAAATGAGGCCTTTATCAGAACTTTTAACTGTAAAATGTTTTCCCAATTTGTTACTTCCCTTCTAATCTTGTTTGCATTAGTTTTGTTTGTACAAAAGCTTCTTAATTTGATGTAATCAAATTTTTCTATTTTGTGATCAATAATGATCTCTAGTTCTCCTTTGGACACAAATTCCTTCCTCCTCCACAAGTCTGAGAGGTAAACTATCCTATGTTCCTCTAATTTATTTATGATCTCGTTCTTTATGCCTAAATCATGGACCCATTTTGATCTTATCTTAGTATGTGGTGTTAAATGTGGGTCCATGCCTAGTTTCTGCCATACTAATTCCAGCAATGGGAGAATCCCTTCTAATATTCCTATCTTCTTTCACATTCTTCCCCACCATGTACTCTACATATGGTCTGAGCTATACTAGTTATTTCTCAAGTGTGCCTTTTCCCTGGCTTTGAATTGTGTCCCTCATGCCTGAAATCTTTCCCTTCTCACTTCTAACTCTTGTATTCTAGGGTATCCCACAAATTTTAGCTCATCTCCTATCTTTTGCAAATTGCTTTTGCTGATCATCCTGCCTTATATCTATCTTAAGATGTACATCTTGTCTTTTCCATTAGAATGTAAGTATCTTGAGGGGAAGGACTATTTCACTTTTGCCTTTGGGTCCCTTATACTTAGTAGGGTGCCTTAACATAGTAGCCATTTCATAAATGTTTACTGAGTGATTACTTTAGGGAGGAGAATACTTAATGGAAGAATGCACAAGATCATAGCTATTTACAGAAGTATGATCATGATGCTCTCTGTCATAGGGACAAGGCATTCTTCTAGCATGGTGCGTCTTGGCTATCAGGATTAAATGACTGCCTCTCTTCACCATGAAAACAACCAACAAATCATATGGAAATGTGGGTATGCACATCCTAACTTTTTTCATTCTTTACTCATTATCTCAAAAGTTGATCCAGTTGGAGGAAGATTAGAAACTCTGCCTTTATGGTAGAAGCCTGGGCCCTGTGCTGCATTTCCTGCATCCTGGAGGCCCTCTGAGCATCCCTGACTGACAGAACTCTGACCACAGAAACATTTACTGAGGTGTGGGAGGGAGGGGTGAGACAAGCTGTCACTATCTCTAGGGCATGGAATTATTAGAAAATGATAAATAGCCAAGAAGACAGGAGGAATATGAAAACTCGGACGCATTAAGAAGCTATCCAGGACACAGGCTCATATTGCACTGACCAAAAAATTTACATTGGAAGGACTTTCCTGCCCCCAGGGCTGGCTGTTATGAACTACCAAAGGAGCTCTTTTTGAAGGAAGCAAAAGGAGGGGTGAGGCAGGATGAGAAGGGGGCAGCTGGCTGACTAGTCCAAGGGCTTCCCCAGCACATCACTGTGTAGCATGTAACATGGAAAAGTGAGGAGGATATGTGTGTGTATGTGTGTGTGTGTGTGTGTGTGTGTGTGTGTGTGTGTGTGTATGGGCTTGTGTATGTTGCTGCATACACAGAGGAATAAGAGATATCTATCTAATTGCTCCCTCAATATTCCAGGCCTTTTAAAAATATATTTAAAATATTTGTTATGAACTTAACAAACATCAAATAGGAACATTTTGATATATAAAGTATAACAAAAAAGATTGTGTAAGAAATCTGCTCCAAATTGACTTTTTATTCTTACTATTCTCTCCTCCCTTATTCCTATTCCCTTCTCCTTCAGCATGGCCTCTTAATCTCTTCATGACCTACCTAAAGCCTGGTCATCCTTGGTTCAATTCTCATTCTTTCTAGGAACCATCCCTGACCTGCTCCTCCTCTCCCATAAGGATTTCTTCTTCTTTTGAATTTCTTCCAACACTATTGTCTGTACCTCCATGATATCCTTTGAATTTTCTTTCTCATGTGACAATTTTAAAGTTGTATACATATAAGTCTTATTGGGGGTATAAATCAAGTCTTCATCTTTCCTGTGTGCTGCATACATATTGTGGCTGAATCAAGACTCTATAAATTTAGATTAAATGAATGAAAGAAATCATGGATACTGAGATGTATATCCAGAGGAGATAGTAATCCAATTTAATTTACTAAGAACCCTACTGTGTACAAGGCTCTCAGTAAAGTGCTGGGAACACAAAAATGGGGGGAAAAGGTCCTGCCTTCAAGGAGTTTGCATTCTTTTACATCTACCCAGATAAATAAATGTAAACTATGTACAGTGCATTGCTCTTGGGGTGTAAGAATTATGCTAATAGTCAGGGGAAGGGTTGAAAGACCTCAGCTGGACACAGCACTTAGAGGAGTTTTGGTATGGAGTTCTGTCAGGGCTGCCAGCCTGAGGGGGACACAAAAAGGAGGCACCTTTAAACTCAACTGGGAGGACAGGGAAGGGACTATGGAGAAGAAATAGAATATCTAAGATTTGGGAAAACTAAGTTTTTGTTTGTTTGTTTGTTTTTGTTTTTTTAACTCATCCCAGTTTTTTTATGCATAGTTTGTCCTTTCTCTATTTTAGCTTGGCCCATCCAGACAGGGTGCAAGGCATTTCCACACTCTTTAAAAGCCATTCTTGTCTGTAACCTTTAAGGGGCTAGAGCACTGATTACCAGACTGGGCTATCTTCTAGGGAGCAGAAAAGTTATAGGATATGCTTGTGTTTCCAAGTAACTACATCTCCATCCTTTTCTTCCTACATACAGTAGAACTTGAATCTTCCCACTATGGTAGCCATTAGAGTATCCATCAATGTTCTTGAGGCTATCAGGCTACTGGTAGATTGAGCCTGTGGGAAGTATGGCCACCTTTGGGCTAAAATTGTCTCTTTCTGCCAAGCCTTTCCTAGAGGCTCAGGTCTGTGCAGGATCAAAGTACCAAATATCATCTTTAAAATGTATATGTTTGGTTTTGGTTTCTTATTTTAAAATTTCTCATTTATTTGTTTTAAACATTCTTTTCTTTTTTAAATTTTGAGCTCCAGATTTTCTCTCTTCCAATCCTTCCCTACTCCTGAAAAGGCAAATAATATAGTATCCATTATACATATAGAATCATGCTAAACATGTTTCCGTATAAGTCATATCACACAAAAAGCAAAAAAAAAAAAAAAAAAAAAAAAGTGAGAAAATTAGAATTCATCAGTTCTCTCTGTGGAGGATAGCATTTTTTTTCCCCCATTATGAGTCCTTTGCAATTGTTTTGGATATGGCATTGATCAGAATAGTTAAATCTTTCATGGTTGATAATCACTACAATGTTACTGTATTACTACAATTACTACTACAATGTTACTGGAATTGTGCACAATAATTTCCTTGTTCTCACTTTACTTTGTATTGGTCTTGCCATGTTTTTTCTAAAATCACCCTCCCTTTCCTCCTCCTCCCTCCCCCCCTTCATTTCTTCTTCTTCTTCTTTTTTTTTTTTTTTTAAATTTTCATTTATTTATTTATGCTGAGGCAACTGGGATTAAGTGACTTGACCAGGGCCACATAGCCAGGAAGTGTTAAGTGTCTGAGACCACATTTGAACTCAGGTTCTCCTGACTTCAGGGCTGGTGCTCTATCCACTACACCAACTAGTTGCCCTTCCCCTTCATTTCTTAGAGCACAATAGTACTCCATCACACTCATCTGTTACAACTTATTCAGCCATCCCCCAATTGTTGAGCATCTCTTGAATTTCCAGTTCTTTGCCACCACAAAAAGAGCTGCTAGATATATTTGTGTATGTATAAGTTCTTTTCCATTTTCTTTGATCTCTTTGTGATACAGACCTAGCAGTGTTATTACTGGGAAAAAAGACATACACAGTTTTATAGCCCTTTGGGCATAGTTCCGAATTGTTCTCCAAAATGGTTGGACCAATTTACTACTCATCCAACAATTTATTTGTGTAGCTGTTTTTCTTTCCCTCCATCATTTTTCATTTCTAATCGGGACTAGGGATTACCTCAAAGTTATTTTAATTTGTCTTTCTCTAATCAATAGTGATTTATAATTTTTAAAAAATATGACAATTGATAACTTTGATTAGTTCTTCTGAAAATTATGTTCATAATCTTTGACTATTTGTCAATTGGAGATGGCTTTGATTTTTATAAACTGACTCAGTTTCCTATATATTTGAGAAATGAAGTCTTAATCAGAAAAACTTGCAGTAAATTTTTTTGATATTATTTACAACATTGTTTAGCAAAATGTCATTTCCTTAATTATCTCTTTCAATTAGGTCTATTTTTGCTTTTATTTTGACTGCCTGAGATCATGATTGTCACCACTGCCTGTTGTGACCCTGGATATCTTAGAATCAGCCTGAGTCAGGATAAGCAAAAGTCTTTATTCTTGATTTTTTGGGGTCGCCATAAGGGGATTAGATCTAGCAATCTCTATACCTCCTTCCTCTCTCTCCACCCCCTAAAGAATGATCCTCCTCCTCCTACTCTACCTACTGATCTCTCCTCCCTTCTCTCACCACACCCACAGATTGAGCCAGCATAGAGTTGAGTAGGGTCATCCTCCAAACATATTAAGAGAGAATTGTCCAATTGGTAATTAGCCCTAAATGTTAGATTACCTTGCATCTAGGTCAAGTACTTCCACTCAGTTCTAGCCCTTTACAATTGTTCTCTTCACTTCAGCAGTATATATATATATATATATATATATATATATATATATATATATATATATATATATATATATATATATATATATATATACACACATACACACACACACACACACACACGCACGCACAAATATTTGTCTTAAGTATATTTTCTGTTGGATTTTGGCTTCTAATTCATTTTTTATCTGCTTCTGTTCAGTTATGGTCGTGAACTGTGTATTTCCCTTCATCTCATTTTCTTCTCACCCTCTTTTTATCCTGATGATCCTCAAAAGTCCATCTACTTTTGACCATTGCCTCCACTTATTTTCCATTACCCTTATCATTCTTTACTGTTATCTCTTATCCCCTCCCTTTCCTGTCTCCGAATTGGATGAGATAGATTTTTATACCCAACTGAGTCTTCTTTGACCCAATTCCTGTAACAATTAGGTTCAAGCACTACTTGCCAGCCTCCATTTCCCTCTCCTCCTTTGTGCTTTTATAAGAGAAAATTTGCTCCATTACACCTCCCCTTCCTTCCTTTCCCAGGGCATCCCTCTTTCTCACCTCTGCATACTTTTTTTGGAGATCATCTTAACATAATTGATTTGTCTGTGTTCTCTGTCTATGTAGGCATCTTGTAATTGCCCTAATAATGATAAGATTCTTAGAAATTATAAGGATCATCTTTCCATATAGGAATGTAAACCATTTAACTCCATCAAATTGCTTATAGTTACTCTTTTATATTTACCTTTTTATATTTCTCTTACATCTCCTGCTTGAATGTCAAAATTTCTATGTAGTTCTGGTCTTTTTATCAGGGATGTCTAAAAGTTCTTTATTTCATATGAAATATGTTCATATTTCATATGAAGTATCATATTTTAAGCTCTCTGATCCTTTAACATGGAAACTGACAAATTCTGTGTGATTCCTACTTTAGCTCCATGATGTTTGAATGCTTTCTTTCTGGATACTTTGAATAGTTTCTCCTTGACTTAGGAGCTCTGGAATTTGACTATAATATTCCTTGGAATTTTCATTTTGGGATCTCTTTCAGGAGGTGATTGGTGGAGTCTTTCAATTTCTATTTTATCCATTTATTTAAAATATTGAAGCAGTTTCCATAATAATTTCTTAAAATATGATAAACTAGGCTTTTTTTTTTTTTTATCATGGCTTTCAGATGGTCCATTAATTCTTAGATGATTTCAATTTATTTTCCTGGTGAAGTTTTTTACATTTTCTTACAATTTTTTTCATTCTTTTGATTTTGTTTTACTGTTTCTTAAAGTCTTATGGAACTGTTAGCTTCCATTTGCTCAATTCTAATTTTTAAGGAATTGCTGTTTTCAATAAGTTTTCCCAAAAAGTTTTTTTTTCCCATTTGGCCAATTTGACTTTTAAAGTTCTTTTCTTCAATGAATTTTTGTGCCTCTTTTCCATTAGGCCAATTCTGGTTTTTAAGGGAATATTTTCTTCAGTATTTTTTTTTTTTTTTTTTGGTTTCTTTTACCAAACTAGTAATTCTCTTTTCATAACTTTCTTGCATCCTTATCATTCTCCTCCAAATTTATCTTTATTTCTCTTATATTTTTAACTCTTCTTTAGATTTTTTGTTGGTTTTGGGTCTCATTACTAATTGAAGCTTCTCTTGTAGTTGTTTTCACATTATTATGTTCTAAGTTTTTGTCTTGTTCTTCCTAGATGCCATAGTAACTTTATTTGCTCATTTCCCCATCCTTTTTCTTTACTTTGAACTTTATATTAAAGTTGGTTCTGTTCTCCTGGGGGTAGGGAGACCTTGCAGGGGTTCTCAAACTATGACCTGAGGGCCAGATGCAGTGGGCTGAGGACATTTATGCAGCCTGCCATGTTATTGCAAATGGGCTAAGGGGCGGAGACAGAGTGTGAGTTTTTGTTTTTACTGTAGTCCGGCCCTCCCACAGTCTGAGGGACAGTGAACTGGCTCCCTATTTAAAAAGTTTGAGGACCACTTTTAAGCTTTTGGCTTTTTCATGTGCTATCTTCAGAGCTAATCTTAGGGGTTTACAAATTTTTAGTGCTTCAAAAGTGATGTTATCCTGGGAGAGATGGTCATAGCTCTTCTGGTCTGGTTTGGTCTTTACTTAGGAAGGGACTCCGCTACCGTAGTTTCAAGGACTAACATCTCAGTTTTAGATCTCTCACCAGGCCCCTGCTCCTTTGTGACTAAAACAAGTACTCTTCAAATTGGCACTGTGACCCCAAATTGTTTATGGGCAATAGAATTGCCAATCGGTAATGACAGTTACATTCATTGCCAACAAAGTGTTCCCTGTAATGTCTTTCAGACCATTTGTCTATTCTCCTTACTGTCTCTGAAGTTTCTGTGGCTATCAGGACACCACAAAGGTGCGTTTCTGGTATTCCTGCCCTTTTCTAACCATTTCACAGAACTCTCTTGCACAGTTCCTACTCCTGATTTAATATGAGATATTTTAAAGTTGTTTGGAAGGGAATTTTCAGCTGGATCTCAGCCTGTACACTGCCATCTTGGCTCTTAGTTCCATTTTCTCTATGTATACATTTGTGCACATATATGTTAGAAGCCATAACATCCCTACAGAGGTCATATCTAGCCCAACTACTTAATTTTATAGGTGAGGAAGTGAGGATCAGTTAAATGAAGTGAAATGCCATAGTCAAAGTCACATAGGGAATAAGTAGTAGAGCCAAGACTTGAGCTTCCAAATTTTTCAACACCATTTTGACTGTATTAAGCTATATCTCATTGCTATTTCTAGGGAAATAACCCTAGAAAAATCTTAAAAGGACTTGCTGTTGAGGCCCAGTTTAGCCTATCTGCTCCCTTTCACTTCTTAGTGCTCAAAAGCTATTTTCACTGTGCTTAATACTGGGCCTCACTAGCCAGTCTAGGCTTTTGTTTTTATTTTTTTTAAATAATAGCCTTTTATTTTCAAAATATGTACAAATATAGTTTTCAACATTCACCCTTGCAAAATCTTGTGTTCCAAATTTTTCTCCTTCTTTCTCCTCCTTGCCTCTCCCCTAGATATTAAGTAATCTAATATAGGTCAAACATGTGCAATTCTTCTAAACATATTTCCACATTTATCATGCTGCACAAGAAAAATCAGATCAACAGAAAAAAAAAAGCAAAAACAAAAATGATGAAAATGCTACTTGTGATCCACATTCAGTCACCACACTTCTCTCTCTGGGTACAGATGGCTCTCTCCATCACATGTGTATTGGAATTAGCTTGAATTACCTTGCTGTTGAAGAGTCACATCCATCAGAATTGATCATCATATAATCTTAATGTTTGACTTGCTAAATATGTCAGTATATTGCCTATGAGTATGTGTGTTTGTATGTGAGTGTGTATGTGTGTGTATTTATATGCATATATATGAGAATACTGAGTATATTGAGTACATAATGTTTGTATTTCTGACACAGCTGGGGAACCGTTATCTAAATAAAATATGAGATAATAAAAAAAAAGAATCTTACTGTTACCATGTACAATGTTCTCCTGCTTCTACTCACTTCACTTAGCATCACTTCATGTAAGTCTCTCCAGGCCTCTCTGAAACCAACCATTTCTTATAGAACAATAGTATTCCATAGCTTATTCAACCATTCTCCAACTGATGGGAAATCACTCAGTTCCCAGTTCCTTGCCACTACAAAAAGAGCTGCCACAAACATTTTTGGCACATTTGATCCTTTCTCCTCTTTTATGATCTCTTTGGGATACAGACTCAGTAGAGACACTGCTGGACCAAAGGGTATGCACAATTTGATAACTCTTTGATAGGCTTTTGTTTTTAAGTCCTCACTTTTTCACTTTCTTTTTCCTCTTCTCTTTCTTTCTCCCCCTTATCCCGCCCCCTCCCCAGCTCACTATAGTTTTCTTTCACAGAATGAACTTAATCAAAAAACCAAAATCAGTAATTTTCCTGGAAGCAGAAGAAAAAAGTTCATCTCTTTGTTAGCATTTCATCTTGACTAAAAACTAGCTTAAAATATATATACATATGTATGTATGTACATATAATCACAAAAATATATCTACAACAACCAGAATATGTTAGATACAAACTTACATATATAATATACATAAAAGTATATGTGTATATCTCTCTACATAAACACATACATGTACATATGTACATATGTATTTCCATGTGCACACAGGCTCAATGGATGATGAAAAGCAACTGGATGAGGTTTAAAGGAGAGAAAAACAAAAGTAAAACATTATGGAATCATATACTACAACCATCCAGTCAGATGGAATATGTGAGTGCTGTTTTCCTCAAATAGATTACAAAACTAATATAAAGATAAAATAATGTTATGATGGAAGACTAACAATTTGGATATCTACTGGAAACCTCATTCTTGTAAAATCAATGTAATTGATAAATTATTGACTTTTCTTATGGACAATTTCTTATTTGGAAAGGTAGAAAAAACTGATGTGGAGAAGTGCTATTTTGATTCTAATTCCAATCTTTCCTTTTTATCATGATATTTCCTTCCTCTGTATAATAATAATAAATAGTTGCACAAGGATATTCTCAGAGCTACAAAAGAAGAGCAAATAGGTATAAATTATTTTACTACTTATTAGATATATAACTATATTCAAAGAATGACAATCTGGAATGAAGCTTTTAATGTATTGAAATAGCACAGGAAACCTTCCAATTATATATACACACATATATACAAATACATATGCATATACACAATATATATACATATATTAACAAATAAAAATTCATATCAATCACTTGGGGAAAAGTCATATAAATTTTTAAAAAATCAATATTATTTATGATATAATTCTGAAAAAGATTCTTAAGAAAGATCATGTTACATATAGGATAGAAGGTATGAGTAAGAGACAGGAGATCTTGATTTCAGTCCTGATCTGACACTAATTTGCTATGTAATCATGGGTTAGTCTCTTAACCATTAACCTGGGGCTTTGTTTCCTCAGTAAATCTGTAAAATGAGGTGAGTCAGATGATATGATATCTAAGAAAGATCCTTTCCAACTCTAACATTCCTTTTAAAAACTTTTTAATTTAATACACATTGTTAAGGATCTATAGTGGTCAGAGTTTTGTGGTAAACTCAGAAGGAAATATGAAACTAATAAATTAGTGACACACATCCAAATAGCTATAATATAAATGCTAAATATTAGATGATAAGCATGTTGGAAAGGTGCAGGGTCAAGTTCCATAAGAGGGTTGAAGGAGAAAGTCATTACAGATAGGGGCATGATATTCAAGGGAGACTAACAAGATATTATTCTTATGGTTTAATGTATATGTATTTATATGTATGGTCTGATAGAAAGAGGTGAGAGAGAAATAGAGGCTCTTTATTTGGAAAAAAATAATTTAAGAAGAAAAAGCGAGAGATTGATTTTACTATATATGTGATTGTTTTCTTCCCTATTACAATGTTAGCTCTTTGTCAGAAGGGATTGCTTCATTCTTTGTACTATGGTACCTGACACATGGCCTAGCACTCAGTATATGTTTAAATAAATGTGCTGACTAATCATTTGACAGTCCCAAGAATATGTGTCTCAAACAGCAGCTGTTTCTGCTCTTATTGACTTCATCACTAGGGAAGATGCTAACCTCTCCGTCTTTGTCTCTGTCTTTCTGTCTCTGTCTTTGTCTCTCTGTATGCCTCTATCTCTTCTCTCCCTCTCTATTCTTCCTCTCTCTCTTTCTCTCTCCTTTCTCTCCATGTAATCTAATCTATATCTCAATATCCCATAAAGTAAATAAATAAAAAATAGTTTAAAAATTATTTTGTGAGGGATGGCTTTAGCAAGAAGATCAGAAAAGATTTCATGTAGAATATGGATCTTGAGTTGCACCTTAAACCAGGAGAAAGACAAAGGCTAAGGTGAGGAAGGATAACATTCCCAACCTGTGCAACACTTGTGTAAAGAAAGTGAGGATCATATCTTAAGAATAGAAAGGTGGCCAGTTTGGCTGGGTCACAGAGAGTAGGATAGAGAATCATATACAATAGGACTGGAAAAATAAGTTAGGGCAGGGTTATGAAAGACTTTAAAGATTAAATGGAGAAGTTTTTATTTTATCCTAGGGATAATAGGGAGCAACTGCAGTTGAGTAAGGGAGTTACATGATGAGATCTGCATTTAAGGAAAATTACTATGAGGTAGCCAGGTGGTATGGTGGAATGATATAGGGTCTTAAGTCAGGATAGATTTGAGTTGAAATTTAGCCACTAGCTGTGGACCTTTAACCACTATTTGACTCAATTTCTTCACCTATAAAATTACAACAATAATATTGCCTACCTTTTAGGATTGTTGTAAGATTGAATGAATAATATGTGTAAAGCACTTAGCACAGCTGACACAAAGTGGGCATTTTATAATGCTAGCTGTTATTATTATTTTTTTATTTTATTTATTTATTTTTTATTCATTTTTCCAAATTATCCCTTCCCTCCCTCCACTCCCTCCCCCCATGGCAGGTAATCCCATACATTTTATATGTGTTACAATATAACCTAGATACAATATATGTGTGTAAATACCATTTTCTTATTGCACATTAATTATTAGCTAGCTGTTATTATTATTATAATTACTTTGGCAAAAGTGTGAAGTCAATCAACAAGCATTTATTGAATACTTACTATGTACCGGACTCTGTGATATTGAGATATAGATTAAATCAGATGGGGGAGAAGAGAGAGAGGAGAAAGAGGAGAGAGAGGGAAGAGGGGAGAGAGGAGAAGGGAAAGGGGAGAGGGGAGAGGGGACAGGAAAGAGAGGGAAAAGGGGAGAGAGGAGAAGGGAGAGGGGAGAGGAGAGAGGGGAGAAGAAAGAGAGAGAAGAGGGGAAAGGGGAGAGAGGGAGAGGGAGAGGGGAGAGAGGGGAGAGGGGAGAGGACATTTTGTGCCCTTAAGGATCTCCAATAGGGGAGCATCTAAGTAAGGAGGAAGGGGGAAGAGGCTACAAGATGCACATAATAAGGGTCAAATATGATGTATAGAATAGTGATGAGAGACTTGAGATAGGAAGACCAATTAGAAGGTTGTTGCAGTAATTTCAATGAAATGGATGAGGATCTGAATAAGGTGGTGGCTGTGGGTGAGAGATGTTGTTGATGTTACAGGTAATAATAATAATGCTTTTAAGATTTGGAAAACACTTTAACAATATCATCTGATTTGATCCAAACAACAATGCTGGGTGATAGTTGACATGATTTTGTCCATTTTTACAGATAAGGAAACTGAGGCAGAAGTTAAGTGATTTGTCCAGTCTCACACTGCTAGTATCTGAGGCAAGATTTGAACTCATGTCTTCTTGACAGAAACAAATATGTTTATAAGAGGGAGCATTTGGAGGGAAAAGTTAGGGAACAATTCTGTTGCCTTTAGGGGAAAAAAAACTGGATTGTTTTCTCTGTTCTAGAGTCTGTCTATTCCCTAGTCATATGTTCTCTTATCTCCTGTCCTTTCCTTTCTATCTTTTTCATTCTCTGGGCGAACCCTTCAGTTGGAAACTTCCAGGAGCATTCCAGGCTAAAAACTCCAAGTTTCCTTCCAAATCAGCTTCTTGTGTGTGGTGGGTAGGAAATCAGTTAGAACTTCCTCATTGAATACAAATGAGTAACTTTAATTCACAGACTATCTATTGGGGACCTGGACTCCTATACATTGGATTCCCAGATTATACCCAAGTCCAAGAAGTAGTTTGGAACTCCAGCCCCAGAGCCTAAACTAATATTTTGATGATTGTGTGCAAAATAGCCCACTTAGGTGTAGATACCAGGTGATTGATTTTCCACCTTAATATCCCATCTAATCTAGCCAATCTAACCTTCTGCTTCTCAATCCCTATTGCTCTGGATATAGTGATCAAATAATTTGTGCTTTTACCTTTGGAAAGAGTTGTCATACACACCAACTTACCATCTCTGTAACTCAACAAAGATAGATGAAAAACTCCTTTCATTGGTTATTCCTCTATATGCTTTGTCTTCCCTATTAGAATGTAAGTTTCTTGAGGGCAGGGACTGTCTCTTTATATTTATATTCTCAGAACTTAGTATAACTCCTGGAACAAGAAAAGTGCTTCATAAATGTTTTATTCATTCATTCATTCATTCATTCATAAGTTGCTATGACCCCACAGTTGAGATAGTTGTTCTGATGCCAAAATTGCCTGAGCTGCACTGTTATGGACCTATGAATCCTAGACTTGAATTTCTTAAGCTTTTTTATATTTTGGTTCAGATTGAAACCATCTGTCAATGAAGTTTATGGACTCATTCTTAGAATGTTTTAAAATGTGTAACACGAATACATAGGATTAGAAAGAAAACAATTATATAAAAGTAAAGGTGTAATTACTTTTCTGATCCTAGTTCACAGAAACTTAGAAAATCTCTCCATGGATCCTTGGGGTTGTGGATTCTCTATTATGGTATAAAGACTTTATGACACAATCCCTGGCTATGTCTCCTTCCTTTTCCTTCCCAGTCCTCTTCTGTGGCTATTAGTCCAATATTAAAAGGATAAAGGTATGCTTTAATGTGCAGGTGGCACTTCTGACATCAGTGTGAAGGATTTATTGGCCTGACTCAACCTCCCTTCTGGTCCCAGTCTCCTTTTCCCTTGGATGTCTCCAGTGAAGCAATGTAGACCTCTCCCTTCCACTTCCATTTAAATATGACAGATTTAAAGATGTGTGTGTGTGTGTGTGTGTGTGTGTATGTGTGTGTGTGTGTGTGTGTATGTTGTGTGTGACTATTACTTTCAGCATTGATTGGCTTGTTTAAATCTTCCTTGAAGTGCTATTAGTCCCCTCAAGAAATGTTGATAAAGTCAAATAGAGAACTGACATACTCATTCAGGGAAATGAGGAGAAGAAAATAAATTCAGGAGGACCCGAGTTCAAATATGCTCTCAGACACAACACTTCCTAGTTGTGTGACCCTGGGCAATTCACTTAACCCCAGCTTCATAAAAAAGGAGAAGAAAATGCTTTTGTCTCAACAATCTGATTTTTTTTTCTAGGCAAAATTACTTCACATCTTCAGTCAACATTTCTCTTGTAGGAGTAAATCAGATATGACCTCAGAATACAAGGCCTTGAAGTGATGTAATCAATCTCTTTATGTCAGAGGAATAAGAGTACCTGATTTTTATATAGGTTTTAAGGTTTTCAGAACATCTTAAAGATATTCTTTCGAGTTTCACAGCAATCCTATTTTATACCCATATCCATGCCCATATATATTGTGTGTATATATATATGTATATAATATGTACATTTTTATAACATATACACATTCATAAACATACTATAAATAAATACATATATTATTATCCCTATTTGACAGAAAAATTATAGCTCAAGCTCAGAGGGATTAAATGATTTGCCCAGTTGTCCAGTTTGTCAGTGTCAAAGAGTGGTTTGCTCTAGTTGCAAGTCTCAATTTTCTTTTCCTAATTCCTAGTTCAGCCCTCTTTCTACTATGTTTCAATTCCTAGACTTTGGAGTCACCCCCAAAGAACATCTTTGAACTTGTGATCTTAGGAGGCATCTGAGAGAACTTCCTAGGTGCACTTCCTGGTCTATTGCCTCCCTCTTATTGAATTGGGTAAAGTTATATTACCACAAGGCAAAGGAGGTTTCATCTTAGAATGTAATAAAGCAGTGGGGAGGAGGCAAACCATATATTTCCTTCTTGGCAGGGCTTTCTTCCAACAGCAATCCTTCAGCATCCTCACATCCTCCACTGGGTCATACTTTTGCATAGCACTGCCACTGTTACCCTTCCCTTCCCCTCTCAACTTAGATTGGGGTAAGGGCAGGACTGTACCTTCACCAGGAATGACTATAATTACTTTCAGTTTATTGCCTATGATCTTGATTCCCCATTCTTTTGCTCTAGGTAAAAAAGAAAATCCTCATTATACCTTTAGGAGGGAGGACCTGAAGAGGAGATAGCTGTTGGACCCCAGATTTACAGGTCTGCTTGGTCTCATCTCCTTATAAAATTCTCTGTTTGGCAGTCAAAGCACTTCATAATCCATCCCTTTTTTACTTCTGCAGCTTTTTTTACATCTTTTTAACTCCCATGTACTCTGGAATCCTTGTATTCTGTGACATAGGTCTTTTGACTGTTCCTTGCCAAGACATTTCTAGTCCTAAAATGTGCTCCCTCTTCATATCTACCCTTTGGCTTCTCTGGTTTCCTTCAAATCCTACCTTCTATAGGAGACCTTTTCCAATCCCCTTAATATCATTGCCTTCCTGTCTGTTATATCTAATTTATCCTCTCTGTACTTTGTTTGTACATAGGTGTTTGCATATTGTCTCCCTCATTAGACCATGGGCTCCTAGAAAGAAAGAATTGTCTTTTTTTCCCCGTAAATATCCCCAGGACTAAGCATGTGTCTATCACATAGTAGGTATTAAATACTTTCTTGACTGACTGATTGGCTTACTTCTTAGTCTTGAAAAGAAATAAACAATTCAAATAAAAATCTTGTGAAATTTACCTCAACATTGCATCAGCTAACACTCAGTAAAACAAGTGCTTGTTTTCTGATTTCTTTTTAAAAAAGGTGTCAGTGGAATAAGAAATTAATTACTAATTAACTCAATACTTTATATGAGCCCACACTAAGTTATTGTGGGTCTCATACTATTTTAGTCTGTCACAATTAATTGTTAGTTTAATTGATTATTAGTTGGAAGTTTGAAGACCCTGAGTCTCAGTCTCTCCTCTCCTCTCCTTTTCTCTTTTCTCCTCTCCAATTTCTCTGTCTCTCTTTGTCTCTGTCTTTCTCTTTCCCTTTTTAGTTGAGGTGATTCAGTAACAGAATAAGAAGGGAGAAGACAGAATTCACCACTTAGTAGTTGAAATTGAAGTGCTTGAGTTATCACTTGAGAATAAGACTTCAGGAGATAGTGGGTCCTCTGCAGGGGGATACTTAGACACAGAGTTAGTACCATGGTTTAAGCAGGAACTCCATTTTAGCCATCACTGGTTTAGATTTAATTCAGCAAAACAATTCAATTCATCAAACATTTATTAAGTGCTTATTATTATATGCAAGACACTGGACTGCCTCATTTCTTGTGGGTGAGATAGTAGAGGCAAGAAAGTATTTTTTTAAAAGGTAAGGAAAGCAAAGACTGGAAATAAATAGAAGTTGATTTTAGAATTCACTGAGGGAGGAGGAGCACCCAGAGGGAGGGAAATTGTACTGTCCTCTGTCCTGCTCAGACCACAGCAAGAAGAATATAGAATTCTATTCTGGGCATCACATTTTAAGAAGAACACTGAGCAACTGGAATATGTTCAGAGGAGGACAATAAGAATCATGGAAGAAGTATGAAGCAAGTATCAATTGAAGGAACTGGGAATGTTTAGTCTGAAAAAGAAGGTTGCCATGTAAGATTAGAATTAATTCTGTGGGGCACAATGTGGAAGGATATGTACGTGTATAGGAAAGGGGTTTACAAAGAAGTAGATTTTAGCTCTATATCAGAAGAAATCTTTTGGTTTTGAAATGGCCTACCAATGGAAACTCCTGGAGAGAGTGAATTCCCATTACTGAATATTTATCAGGGATGTTGTAGGGATATGACTAAAAAATCTCTGATGTCCCTTTCAACTCTGAGATCCTATGATTCTGTGAAAATGGCACAGAGAAGGGAAATTTTTTTTCTAATTTTTTTACTTATTTTTTATTTATTAAAATTTTTTTGTTACTTTTAACTTATCTTCTCTTGGGATGGAATTCATCTTTTCCAGCCAAAAGAATGTGTTGTCTTGGATGAGCAGGGATGCCCTGGTGGTTCAGTCCTTGGGTAAGGCAATACTGACGCTATTTTCTAATCAATGGATCACAGCTTTGACATTTATTAGACATCCATATTGATTGCTTTGTGAGTGATGCCATGTTTATGCAAATGTCAGTTCTATTCTGTACTATCCCTACTACCCCATACTATGTCAAGTCTCATCATGCCTCACTGCATCATCATGTCATAACTTCTTTTTAGGGTTTTACAACCAGAGAAGCATACTGGACATTTAATCCCTTTCTCAATGTAACCCTGTTTCCTTCCAACTGACTCCTTTGTATAATCCTTTCATAATTCTAAACTCTACTAGTCAATTGGTGCTCCTTTCAATGAATGAATAATGAACCTTTATTAGGTATTTATTTTATTTCAAACATTGTGTTAAACATGGAGGACATAAATACAAAAGGTAAAGCAAGTCCTGTCCTCAGGGAGCTTGCCTTTTAATATAAGGTAATCATAAAGGTCTAATATAAAATGAAAGGAAGGAATGTAGAGGATGATAAGTGAAATAATAGGGCAGTCCATCATATTCTTTCCAAATAGTGTTGATTTGACTTCAGTCAGAAAAAAAGAAGTAGAGGCTGGATCAAGTCCTAGGAAGAGCTACAAGGAGTATCCTGTCTTGTATACATATATTGTATTTAACTTATACCTCAACATATTTAACATGTATTGATCAACCTGCCATCTGGGGGAAAGGGTAGGAGGAAGGAGGGGAAAAGTTGGAACAAAAGGTTTTGCAATTGTCAATGCCGAAAAATTACCTATGCATATATCTTGTAAATAAAAAGCTATTTTTAAAAAAAAAAGAGTATCCTGTCTGCTCAGGTTTGGCCTCTACTGGTCTGTTTTAGAGGAGCAGGTTGTATAGTACAGGTGGCAGGGCAGAAAATAATTGTGGTAAAGAGCCCAACTACCCTAGGTCCTCTCTACAATAGCAACACCTGTCAATGTCTTTGCATACTCCTTTACAGAAGGACAATAGAACATATTGGAGGTTTTTCACTGATTTTTTTATTTATGAATGAATGAAACACTTATTAAGAACTTAATATGTATAAAATACTGTGCCTAGTGCTGAAAATACACATAGAAAAGGATGATAATCTCTGTACTGGAGAAGTGTTATAGGAAAAGAGGAAAAGCTGGAGTTGGAAACTGAAGTTGTGAATTAAAATCCCAGCTTGGAAATTTACCACCTGTGTTACCTGGGAGGTGGTGTTAGTGATGTAAAAGAAAAGTGTTAAAGAAACATTTAAAAATACACTAGAAAGAGCCACACTGAAACTTAGTGGAAAAGGTAAAGGTGCTAGGTTGGTGGAACCAATCCATGAACTACCCACCCCATTTAAAGTAAGTGATGAGATGCTACAGGTTGATATCTTTGTTAGGTGAGAACATTCAATAAGATATGTGAATTATACAAGGACTCACAGAATCATCAGTAACTCAAACATTGGGTTAGACTAAGTATAGAAAACACCTGATTAATTTAGATGATTTTTGAAGCCATCTGATGAAATGGAATGATGTTACACAAAAGTGTGTCCAGATTTGTTAAAAAAAAAATTTAGTTGTGATCTTTGGGGAATCAGTCTTGAACTATGAATTTTGGGCATTTGAGAGCTCAGTGGTGGAAACCTCCAGCCAAGCTCCAGAGAAAAACTCTCTGGGTGGTGATGGAGCAGCAGCCAGAGATAATGGTGGTGAAGGAAGAGGATCTTAATTCATTTCCTCATGACCAAACAAAGACTATGAAGTTTGGAAAAATAGGATTTAGATTTTTTTCATTATCAGGCCTCTGGGATAAGAATAGCAGATGGGATTGTTTGCATTGGGAAGTTGTAGATAAACTGGTAATGAGGAAAGATTTTATAAAAACTAGCAGGAAAAAGAAAAAAGGGGGGAAAAACTCTCTCTCCAATTCTGTATACTTTCAGCTGAATTCTAACTCCTCATTCATCCAACAGAGGGGAGGTTAGGAAGACTGTATCTTCTTGTATAATATTTCCAAGGACATGACTGTATTTAACAAAACAACCAGAAAGTGAAATTCCTTTGATTTTTGTACTGTGGAAGGGTAGAATGAGATGGAGGATGACCTGAATTTAAGGGACAAACTATGCCAAAAACTGCCCTGCTGATGCTGAATTGCTATACATACTCACCTTATATATGGTGTCTATATGTTATATGTAAATAATATGTAAAATATAACACATATATAAAATATGTATATGCATATAATTCCATATATCTAAAATGAGTGCCGTTCTCTCTCTCTCTCTCCCTCTCTCTCTCTTTTTCTCCATCTCCGTCTCCCTCTCTCTTTCTCCCTCCACACACATAACATAACTAAGATATATATATATATATATATATATATATATATATACACACACATATATATACACATATACACACATACTACTATATCAAAAGGAGTATATATGGTAACATATGTATGCACACAAATAGACATATGCATATATAAAATACATGCACACGTAAATACACACACACATATATACACATACCGTACTTAAGATGAGTACATACGGCAATTTATGCATGTATATATATATATATATAGTACATATACACATGGATACCCTGTACTAAGTTGAGTATTCCACTTAGGGAAGAAAAGGACTCTAAGAAGTTATGATCTTTAAATAATCTCCTTTGTTGCAAGTGATCTAAATTTGAGTCCATTTCCCCCTGGTCTCTATATATTTGTGGGAGATAGTTTCATAGATTTTGTGATTATTGTTGAGAAAAGCATTGTACTGAGTCTGCCACTGCAGTAAATAACTATTTATAAGAACTAATTAAATTTAGTTGACTAATTGATATTACCTGATAATCACCAGGGGGGGGGGGACCATTATGGTCTGGGCTCCTGAGAACCATGAAAACCATCCTCAACCCTTCATGGTCCTCTAGATTCCTGATGGGGAGAAGTAGCTAAAGGGAATTCTACTCAGTTGTGTGTATGTAATTGGGAGAGTAGCTCCAGAGCTATGTTAGGTTTTTATATTGAAAAGTTCATATTTATGTTAAACTATTTATATTGAACTGTTCTCTGATGCTTAAGTTCATAATAAAAAAGAAATGATAAGCCTAGCTAAGAGGTTTAATCCTCTTAGAGGACAGCTTCCTTTACAGATAAACATGAACCAAAAGGAGTTTATATAGTCAGATGAAAATTGGAAAAATCAGTCAAATATGGTTGTATTTAGCATGCCATGGAATACCAGGGGATTTTCAGTTTTCATTAAGATGGGGGGCCAGGATGACACCAATTCATTGAAGCCAACACTTCAAATCCAGCTCTGGGAGTGACTTCCTTATGAATTTCCTCCTGGCCACAGAGAGTTTAGGCTGATTCCAAGAATTTCTAGCCAAGGAGCAGCTGAGGCACTGGGAGAACCTGGCTCCAAATAGTCTGGTAATTCCTCTGGCCATGTGTTCTGGCCAAAGTGATGTTCCCTGCCTGACCTCTCCTTGACAGTCTATAATTTGGGTCATGTATATGTTCCCATAGATCACAAGGGAAAAGGGGAGGGATGTCACTAAGTCATAATTTCCATAATCTACAGCTTTTTTTTTTGAGGGGGTTTACCATATTTTTTTCTTTTTATTTTGGATCTGGCAAGAGGTTGTTAAAAAAGTAGGCCATCATGTCCTTTCCTACAATTCATTCTAAGTGGGCTGGGGAAGGGAGGCTCTTACTGCCAAAGCCTCTATTTTGGTTTCCTGGGGCAGAGGGAGGGAAAAGTTTCCTGGATGTTCACCTCAAACCAGGGAGCTCGGCTGGAAGGCAAAAGACCATCATTGGAATTCTTTTCAAAATAGACTATAATTAATAAGGACTCATTTATAATTATATGTTTGCAGCTTTATCTCCATGCATACCAATTCTTTAGCTACTTATTTTAAAAGAATGCTATCGATTCATTTTTAACTTGGAAGAATATTGGCCAAGTTTGATTTGAGTGATTGCCTTTTGTAATCTTGAGGGTTTCTCTGGAGCTATAATTTTCCAGTTGTTATCAAAATCAAGAAACCCTAGAAAACAGAGTGACTCAATCAATCAACCAAATGACAAGCATTTAATATGTGTCCAGGTAAGTACAATGGATAGAGATCCTCCTATTCTAGAGTCAAGAAGATTGAGCTCAAATCCAGCCTTAGACACTTACTAGCTGTGTGCCCTGGGCAAGTCAGTTAGCCTTGTTTGCCTCAGCTTGTTCATCTATAAAATTAATTTAGGAAGGAAATGGAAAATGGGTACTAGAGAATAGGACACAACTGAAATGACGGAATGATAATAACAACAAGCCTGCTAGAAACTGGGCATGCTACTGACAATCAAATAAAAATGAAATAGTGCCTGTCTTCTAGAAACTTACTTTCTACTAAGGATATACTCAAAATAAATAGCTACAAATTACATACAAGTTACACAGGAAATAAATACAAAGTAATTTTTGGGAATGGGGGAGGGCTCTGAAACTAAGAGGAAAGAGAATTAAGAAAGACCATATAGAAGATGTAGCTTGAGAAAAATTTTGAAGAGATAGGAATGTATTGGAAGTGGAGCAGGACTATTCCAAATATAAAAGTGTGGAGTTAGGAGGTGGAATGCTATATGTGGGGAATATCAAAATGGTTGGTTTGGCTGGATTGTAGAATGCTGAAAGGAGAATGATAATAATAATAATTAATAATAGTGCTAACAACTGGCATTTATATGTAGCACTTCAAGATTTTCAAAGTATTGTACATATATTTCATTTGATTGGTACAACAACTCCTGTGTGATTGATGATATTATTATCCCAATTTTACAGATGAGAAAACTGAGTTTGAGAGATTGAGGGTCACACAACTAGTAAATATTTCAGGGCATTTTTGTGTAAGATCTTCCTGACTCTTCACCCTCTACTTTATCACCTTGTTATATGGTAATTTATAATAAGGATAAAACATTTTTTCCCCAAATTACCATTCAATTCATAGGCTTATAGACTAAGAAGCAGCAGGGAGTTTAGAGCATATATAGTCCAACCTTATCATTTTACAGATAAAGAAATTAAGTCCTAGAGAGGTAAGATGGTTTGCTCAAAGTTGAACGTGTGGTAAGTATCAAAAGTAGAATTTGAACTCAGGTCCTTTGGCTCCAAATGAGGTTATCTTTTCACTATGTCACTTGACTTTTCATTTTAACTTAGTTATATGCAATTCAATTCTGTAAGCATAAATCTAACAGTTTGTGCCAAGTTGAGAGTGCAAACACAATAATGAGATAGTCTCTGTCTTCCAAGAGCTTTCATTCTCTTGACTAAACAAGTTAAAACAATTGTCAGAGTAATGATCTCCCAAGGACCCAGGAATATTTACTCAACTTCAACTCACACAAACCAGGCTAGAAAAAGAAAGTCTCCATGACAACAAAATGATGGGTCTGTTCAAAGACAGCCATGAAAGTGCATGGATAGGGCAGGCCTTTTTTTTCTTGTTTCTTTCTCCTCATTTGATTTTTGGTGGCATCGTGTATTCCTACTTTCAATGTGCATTCACTGCTTCTGGGTTACAAAGACAAGTTGAGATTCAACTTAATGCAACAAACACAAAGTATATTCTGATTGTACACAATTCACTGTTGATTTTGAGAGTTTGGAGTAGTACAAAAGCAACATATATGTGAAGAGAAGGCTGCACTTGGAGTTGAAAGACCCAGATTCAAACTGACTCCAAAATCTGTCTAAGTGACCTGGGCAAGTTATTTAACTTCTCAGTGCTCCTAATTCTTAAGAATATAAATTGCAGATGTAGCACCTCTTCTGGGACCATTTCCCCAATTCCTATCTGCTTGGAAAGCTGGGTCCCTAGAGAACATCTGACTACTACTCTCAGGGTCTAACAGTAATGCTGAGGGGCTGGATTTCCAGTACTGCTCCTTAAAATTATGCTCCCACTAATAAGCTGTCAAATCTAATTAACTTTTAAGTAAGAATCTTTACTAAGTTCATAGCAAAAATTATAAACTTCCTCCTCCCAAAGCCTGTTGTATAATTGTTTTTCAGTTATGTCTTCATGACCTTAGGGTTTTCTTGGGGAAAAAAACAGTGGACTGGTTTATCATTTCCTTCTCCAGCTTATTTTACAGATGAGGAAACTGAAGTATACAGGGTTAACTGACTTGCTCAGTGTGACATAGCTAGGATGTATCTGAGGCTGAATTTGAACTTTTGAGGATGAGTCTTCCTGGCTCCTGGCCTGCTTCTCTATCCAACGTGCCACCTGGGTATTTCCGGGAACATTCTCCATAAATGCATACAGCATCTTTGGAGTGAGTGAGCACATATTCATGGTACAAAAGTAATTAGACACATGGTAAAGGGATAACTAAGAATTACTTGTTTCCAAAAATCCTATTATCCCTTTGTAGATTAACTATGAAGTTCCCCTTAGATATAGCTTTCTTCGGGGCTCTAAGTGTAGCAACTTTTGTAGGGTCCAGAGTCGGCATTTCTCTCATTGGTGAGGAGGTTATACTCTCTGAAGTGATCTTTCCTAAAGGGGACTCTTGTTTCTGACTAGATATATTTCCTGATGGTACAGTTTTTCTAGTGACATGATCAGTAGCAAAGGGGAAGGGGGGGCAGGAGATAGAGAGATAGACACACACATATACAGAGAAACACACAGAGGGACAAATAGAAAGAGACAGAGAGCCAGAGAGACATAAAGAGAAATACTATCCTTAGTTAATAATAAGATATAATAGTAATGTAAGATAAGAATATCCCTCCTAAAATTTCTTCTCATGAATTTAACTCCATATCTTAAATTGGAAACCTCCAGTGGAGAATTCTTCTGCTACTAGATTTGTTCATTGTTTCACTGGTTTTGAATTGGTTTACTGTTTTTGTTTGTGGCCCAGAAGTGGGATGTAATCTTCTCAACCAAACATAAGATATTTCTTTTAGGTTTAACTACCAGTGATTTTTAGTCCTCTCAAATGAATAAGAATATTTACACTTTAATGATTTATTTAAGTGAAGTATCTGGTACTTTTATGATTATATTAATTGGGATAGGTATGGAGCCCTACCTTCACAGGGATAAGTTACCAGTGTTCTGTGGTGGAAAGCATTTCCACAGTAGGGATTCTTGCAACTGATAAAATTCCAAGTCCAGATTAAAGAAAACAATAAATATAAAAACAAATTTAGGAGAATTAATGAAGGCTAGGATATATTGGGCTGAGAATATGTAATTTCAGCCCATCCCATCTCATCTAACTCAGAAACTGAGAAGTAGAGAAGATTAAATTGGGGAACTGATCTTTTGAAAAAACTCAGAATGTGTTTGGCTGTGCTTTAAAAAGATGCTAGTTGGCTCTTCTTGGAATAGTTAATCCTCTTGGGTTACCAATTCTCCCATTTAGGAAGGAGAGGTGATATTCATTCAATTCATGCTTGCAAAGCCCAAGCATTTCCTAGAAATGCAGTGGAAGAGAAAGTGAATTTGGTCATGGAAGCATATAGCCCATTGTTCTGGACCATTCTAGTTCTGATCCCTAAGGCCCTTGTGCTCCAAGGGCAAGCCATTAGAGTTGTGTGATGTTAATTCAAGGGTAATAAAATATATATATTTCACTTTCCAGTTTTCTATCTTGAGCAAATAATGCAAGGGCAACAGATACTGACTGAATCCATGCTATCTGTATCTGAATGCAAATAGAAAGCCTTTATACATGACCCAGGTGTTTTTGAGTACTTAGAAACTTGGCATATGTTGTCCAATGGTCTGAGGGCCCTGTCCTCACATTCCATGGGATATAGTGTACTAGCCAGGAAAACCAATGCAAATTCAGCTTCATATATTTACTAGCTAATTAGCAAATTACTTAACCTTTCTGTGCCTCAGTTTTCTCATAGATGAGAATGTTGGACTTGGTAACCTCTATAGTCCCTTCCATCACCGCACGGGATTTTGCAATTCTGTGATAGTGGAGTCTCTTGTCAAAGACCCTGTTCTGGTATTTCCCAGCATATTTCTTGACTTTTATGAATAAAACAAATACTAACTACAACAGATGATATTTATAAAATGCTTTAAGGTTTACAAAATATTTTACTTATGTTAGTTATCTCATCCCCAAGTTACATAAAGGGGAAATTGAAATTCAGAGAAGGGTTAAAGATTTTAGATCTGGAAGGAACCTCAGAGCCCCCTCTACTTCAGCCCCTTTATCTTGTAGTTAATGAAAGTAGGGCCTAAGGAGATTAAAGAATTTGCTAAATGTCAGAGAGGTAGTATCTTAAGTAGGATTTGAACTCTGTTCCTTTGATTTCAGAGTTTATCCTCCTAGATAAATTTCCCATAGATTCATAATTAGGCATCTTCACCTTAAGATAAGTACTATAAATGGTACCTAGGGCAAGCAGTATAAAGTTTGCCCTCAGTTGTAAAGGGTCATAAGGAAAGAGTCAGAGATTTTGGGACATAGGAATAAAACTGATGGTCAAACACTTTGTGGAAAGAAAGGAGGGAGCAGGAACAAAGAGAGCTGGGGGGGAGGAGAGTTCATCTCAATTCAGTAACTTTGTATTTAATCAATTTTCTGGCTAATTTGATAGCTCTAACTTTCTGTGTTCCTGAAGAACTGTGATTTTTGGTCAGTGTCCTCTAAATCTGTTACCCTGGAGCAAAGTCGTGATTGTCCTGCTTTGTTATATTTCTGTTTGCTCAAGGTCACTAGTTGCTCACTGTAGACCTTGAAGACAGGTCTTCTATCCCAGTACTGTTTCTACTTTGCCTGTACATAGTTCCTCTCCAGAATGAAATCAATGATCTTAAAATTCACCATTCACCTCTATAAGACCCAGGGTGGGGGAGAGGAGTGTTCATTCTCTCCCTATCCATTGGTCTCCATATCAATTAAAGTCACTTGGCTTTACTACTGTTGGAAAAGACTTTTCATATGTGCAGAGGGAACAGGCAGATGGGGGGATTGTGTTGCCTGCAGCACATATTTTTACTCTGCATGTGCTGCTCTTTTCATCAGGACATATGGGGGAGCAGGCCATGAGGCTGAGCTGCTTCTGCACGTCACAGACATTCCATGGCTGAGCTGAGATTCCATTCTGATAATTAAGGAGGGAATATGGTCACAGGCAGCCAATGGCACCAGTTTTCTGGGAGGTTTTGGCTTTTGAGGTTTTGTTTTGAGAAACTGAAAGGGGATCATTGATGAGAGACTGACCAGCAATTTGCCCCAACATCATCTGTCTCGGCAGAGCCTGGCAAACAGAATTGGGGGTGAGGGGGTGGGGAGAAGGGCAGGGATGCGTCTGTAGTTTGGCTGTGCTGGGGGTGTGGGGGTGTGGGATGATAAATGGATGCAGGTTAAACTGAGGCCAGCTTGTTTGTAAAGCAGCCAAGCCAAGCCGCAGAAGAGCGATTTCAGATTTTGGATGCTGAACAAAGTTTTCCTTTCCAATTGGAATCATGCTTTCTCCACCCCCATGCCATCTTTTTTCTCTGTCTCTGCTTCCTCTCCTTCTTGAAATTCTTGGGTCTGTGGCCTTTGAGACCGAGCTCGGGAGGGAGGCCAATCTGCTGGCATGGGACGGCGATCAGACCACCAGGACCCTTCTGAGGGGACAAGGAAAGGCAGGTTGTCGACGTCTAAGGGCCAAGAGAGTGAGTGGCTTTGTCCAGGCCCTGGAGGCTGTGTGCAGAAGTCAGGGTCAAGGGATCTGACCTGCGGATTGGGAAAGCAAACTAGGCTCACTCTTCTTCTCCCCAAAGCCCCTGGATTCACAAAGCCAGAAGCCCTTTGTGTTGGGGAGAGAGCTTTGGGCATCTTGGGGAAACGTTTCTTTAAATATGGTCACCTGGCAGGGAGCTGGAACCCTTGACTTCTGATGGTTCAAAGGGCATCTGGCTAGGTTGTGTCTTATAATAGAGTCTCAGACTCAAAGGGCAGAGCCACATTCTCAATGCAGCTTCAGACTCAATGACAGCTCCTCAGAAAGGAGCCAAATCCTCTTAGAGAGCTCATTTAATAGGTAACCAGTGTGAAAGTGGGTCAAAGGAAGGCCTGAAGGGCTCTTAGGGAAAAGAGGGGCATAAAAGGGACCTCAACAACCATGAGTCGATAAGTGACATAGTGGGTGAAGTGTTGGGCCTAAAATCAGGAAGACCCAATTCAAATCCAGCCTTAGGTATTTACTTGCTATATGACTCTGAACAAGTCACTTTAACTTTGCTTCAGTTTTCGCTTCTATAAAATAGGGGTAATGACTTCTTAGGGTTGATGTGAGGATCAAATGAAATAATATTTGTAAAATGTTTTATCATAGTACCCACAGTAGGTGCTATATTCATGTTAACTATTATGGAGTAATAAAGTCATTATTTTTCAGTTAGAGAAACAGAGACCCAGGGAAGTTAAATACCTTGGCTAACTGCCACAAGGAGGTGCTTTTTAAAGAGTATACTTAAGGGTAATGAAAACAAAGCCAAGGAAAAGTAAAGTCAATCAAGTATGAAGAAGGAGTGAAATTTGAATTCAGAGCTGGTTAATTTTTCACTATACTTTTTTTCAAGTATAATTTGTCAAGAAGTGGCTTGGTTTTTAGGCCAGTTCTGAAATTCATTTGTTATTTGACTTTTTTTTTTTTTTTTTGCTGAGGCAATTGGGGTTAAGTGACTTGCCCAGGATTACACAGCTAGGAAGTGTTAAGTGTCTGAGTCTGGATTTGAACTCTTGACTCCAGGGCCAGTACTCTATCTATGGCACCATCTAGCTGTTCCCTGCTATAGTCATATGGCACACTGTGGTATTAGCTTCTTGCCTGACACATACTTAATACATGTTTATTGATGACAGATCACTATTTCTCCTCCCTGGGCCTCAGCTTCCTAAACCATAAAATGAGGGGATTGGATGATATATTTTCTGAGGTCCTTTTGGATCTAAAATGAGGATTCTATGAATCACATTGCTTGAGTTTAAATTCTAGAGATGCCTCTTACTTCCTGGGCAATTTTGGGCAAAGCCTCTGGCCCCTTGTGGGGTGGGCTTTATCTTCTTTGGCTGTAAAGTATAAGGGTTGAACTACTTACTTCAGGACCTTTCTAGCCCTCAGCCACGGTCTGGAGGATTTCACATATTGTTGCCCAACCTATATTTCTTCCAAATACATTTTAAACACCGAGCTGTCTATAAGCATTGATGTAAAACTGTATAGTAACCAGCAGGTTGGTTCAAGTATTTCTTTTTTGCTGAGGCAATTGGGGTTAAGTGACTTGCCTAGTGTCACAAAGCTAGGAAGTGTTAAGTGTCTGAGATCAGATTTGAACTCAGGTCCCTCCTCATTTCAGGGCTGGTGCTCTATCCACTGTGCCATCTAGCCACCCCTGTTCAAGTATTTCTTATTTCACACATCAAATCAATTGTATTTATATTTCTGAAGGTATTTATACTTAACATGGCACATGGGAAAGTCAAATTTATTGTTAACCAAACTATGCTGGAAACATCTCCAGGATTCAATCCATCAACCAATAAACATTTATTAAGCACCTAATATGTTCTAGGCACTGTGCTAAGTGCTGAGGATAAAAAAAAAGACAAAAGATAGCCCTTGACTTCAAAGAGCTTACAATCAAATGGAGGAGACTGTTATGACCCAGAACTCTGTACTTGAAACAAGGATTCTTACAAGGGTTAAGTCAATGGAATTGATAAGACAATGGTTATCTAGTTTAGCATGGTGATTAATAATTCTCTAGTTCAGTACATGAACTTAGTACTTAATATAGTTCTACAAGATTAATACCTATTCTACAAGATTCACACCTACAATGGTGTAATTATAATAAAGTATATAAGAAGCCAACAAGAACAGAGAGAAAGAGAGACATTCATTCTATTTCCCACATTTGTGGTGGCTGGAGGCTGGAGGACAAGCCCTCAGACTGAAAGAGACTTCAAGACAGAGACCGTTGTGGTGGTCCTCCTGCTTCTCCCACAGAAACCAAGATACATTCCAGAGGACCTCAAGAAAGCTGGCCTGGGCCCCAGGCAAGGAAGCAGACTGTGAAGGAGAGAATAAAGAATTTGGACTTTATTCCCGGCTATTCTGCTGAAACAAAGGCTGAAATGAAAGCGGTCTCTTAAAAGAGAGACCTCCAGAAAACCAACCAGAACCTTACAGGAGACAACATTTAAACAAATATAAGTAAAGGAAACTATATAGAAGATAAGTAAAAAATAATTAAAAGAAGAAAGTCACTTAAAATTAATAGAGCTGGGGAAGACAACTTGTAGATGTTGGGGCTTAAGAGGAACCAAGGAAGTCAATATTCAGAGCATAAGAGAGAGAGTGTTCCAAGCATCTATGACTGCCAGAGAGAATGATTAGAACTGAAAGAAGAAATGTCCAAGGGAGAGCCAAGAGGCCTGAACTATTGGATGGAAGGATATGTGTCAGGGTCAATTGTAAGAAGAAAGGAAAGATCCGAGAGAGCTAAGTTATAAAAGTCTGTGAATGCTAAATGAAATATTTTATATATTTTCTTGAAGGCCATAGGAAACCCCTGGAATTTGTTGATTAGTTGGTGACATGATCAGACCTGCAAGATTCTCTTTATTTCTACTAGCCCCACTAATTCAAGACCTGTTCTCTCTATATCTGGACTATAGCAATAGCTCCTCAATTGGTCTCCCAATATCCTCCACCTTGTCTTCAATTATTCCTCACCACTGCTAAAGCCCAAGTTGAACCTTTCAGGAAAACAAACATTCAAACATAAAGGTCTAGTTTTATTGGATGGATTAATCAAATTGATCAGAGGACTTCTTCCTATATGTCTTGTATTTATTTTTAAGTGTACATATTGTTTCTTCCCAAAAGATTTTAATCTCCTTAAATACATTCACTAATTTATTTTATTTTGATGGGTGCTAAGTGCTTTTTATAAATATATCATTTGATTCTCATGATAATTTTATGGAATAGGCATTTTTTGTTCCTTGGTTATTTCAGTAATTTGGTTATTTGACTCTTCATTGCTCCATTTGAGGTTTTCTTGGCAAAGATACTAGAATGGTTTGCCATTTACTTCTCATTTTATAGATGAAAAAATTGAAACCAGTATCACACAGCTAATAAGTATCTGAGGCTACATTTGAACTGGAGTCTCCAGACTTGGTACCCTATCCACTGCACCACCTAGCAGCTATAAGGAGATGCTTTTTAAAGAGTACACTGAAGGGTAATGAAAATAAAGCCATGGAAAAGTAAAGTCAATCAGCAAATTTGTAATTGGTGCCTGAGTAAACTGTACTTTTAAATTTAATATACTAAACCAAGTTATATACAATACATTTTTATCATCATAGGTCATAGATTTTAGAGTTAAAGATCTTTAGATCTGTAAAGGATACAGAAAAAAAAGCAAACCATCAATCTCATAAGCATTGCATATGTTTCATTATCACTCCACCCCCAAATTTCTGTTTCTTTTTCTTTCCACCACTTCAGAATTTCTGGAAATCTTATGTCCAAAAGGCCATCCAGCTCAACAGCTTGGATCCCAAACCCTGGGTCCTGGCTTCCTCTGGGCTGCAACCTGAGCTTCTGTAAATGAGGCCAAATTCAGGCAAAAGCAAAAAAAAAATACTTTTTCTTTTTTCCTTTTTGTCAAAGTCCCAAGTAAGGCCATCGGAAGAAGGAAAATGTCAAATGGAGGTGATGGCCTGGTTCAGGTTTGACTATTATTTGGTCTTGCTCTTTCAGCTACACACCCTGTTACGAATGGGAAAACTTGGAAAGGAAGGGCGACAACTCAGCCATTCTAAAAGCAGAAAATGATAACAATCACAGTAGGAAGGGCCATAGAAAATAGCCAAGTCAGTATATTTTAAAATAGATCCAATCTGTTTCTGTTTGGTGGGAGTGAAAGGCATATCATGTAAACCTGAAAATTGGAATTAATCAAGAACGTTGCAAAGAAAAAAATCAAAGGGCACTCTTTTTCATTTGTGGCTGTAAAATAAAGTGAGAAGGATGAAGGGCACTAGTTCTGCAAATTCTGTCCACGGTTTTTATTCAGTGAGTGTTAGAGAGCACAGATCTGTGGGATACACAGTGAAAGAGCAAAAATTTAGCAACTAAATGTCCTTCCTCTCCCCCTAGAAGCAGGCCCAGCCCAAATGTCTTCAGGAGATTCCTTCTCTCCTCCCCCCCCCCCCAACTTCCAGGGCAGTGTTCCAAGCTGTATAGACCATGCTCAATCTTATCCCTAATTAAGCTGGCTTGTCCTATCCCTGTCCCCTGCAGATCCCTAATCTATGACAAACTAATTCTGGCTATCATGGCACGCACCAATTAGACAGTTGTGATTTTGAGCAGATATATTTGTATCTTCACTTAGGTTTACTGCAGAGATATTTAGCCAAAAGAACAATTCATAGTGGGAATTTGAGGGACTATGGAAGGACCAATAGGAGAGAAGTTTTGTTTTTTTTTTTGGGGGGGGGAAGGAGGAAGCAAATGGTGCTTTGGAAAATCTTAATAATACCACATAAGCCACCTTTTAACCTACTTTTGAATAGAATGGTTCTAGAAAAGGGAGAAGTCAGATGTATAGATCAGAAAAGGATGTGGATAAGAGAACAAAGAAGATCCTAAAGAAGTGGCTGCCATGTTGTGAATAGTGTTTATGATTCATTAGTATAAACACAGGATAGAGATAATATATACCATTTCATATATAAAAGGGTAAGCTTATGGCCCAGTTTTGTTTTGTTTTTGTTTTTTGTTTTTTGTTTTTGTTTTTTGGTGGGGGAAGGAGAAGGAAAGCGGTAACCTTCCCTAAATTTCTTAAGGTTTTTTTTTTTTTTTTTTTTTTTTTTTTTTTTTTGTACATCAAAACAACTAATTGTAAGGTGAAAGATGTGACCAGTCTGCTTCAGAAGAATAGCGAAATTTTCATTCAGCAATCTTGTTTTTTTCACATTCATTACTCAAACATTTGTACAACATCAAAACAACTAATTGTGAGGTGAAAGATGTGATCAGACTCCTTCAGAAGAATAATGCAATCTTCAGACAACAATCTTGTTTTTCTACATTCATTACTACATTCATTACCCAAGAATATTTATAAAGTATCCTCTGTGTGGAATGCTTTTTGAAACTAAACCTCAAATTTGAGCACCAATAGCTCAGGCTACATGAATGTATATAGAGAGGTGGATCTTAAGTCTAAATAGGCACTGTTGTGGTACCAGCAATGACTTAGAGATAAGAAATAACAATGAAGATATCGGACAGGAGATATATGGTCAGGAAAAAGAGGTAGTAAGAAATGGAGAATAATAAATGAGTTTCATAATGATTTAGGGAAAGGCTTCCAGCACATTGGGTATATTCTCTATTGATAATTAATTATGGGGATAGGGAAAGAGTTCATGGCCAAACAAGTAATGGGGAATTATACTGGGGATAAAATGGATAATTTTGATTAAATAATTTTTTTTTTGCACAGTTAAGATCAATTTATCTAAAATCAGAAGAAAAGCAGGAAAGCAGGAAACTGGAGAAGGGAGGTACTTTATAACAAGTTTCTTGATAAAGGTCTCATTTTTCAAATATATAGTGAATAGAGTCAAATTCATAAGAATATGAGTCATTCCTTAACTGTTAAATAATCAAAGGATATCAATAGACTTTCCAGAGGTAGAAATTAGTTATTAAAAGTGATATAAAATGTTTTAAACCACTAGTAATTATATAAATGTAAATTCAAACAATTTATTCAGCAGATTGTATAAGATGACAAAAATGCTGGAGAGGATTTGGGAAAAAACGGTATATTAATGTGATGTTGCTAGAATTATGAATTGGGTTAATCATTTGGAATTTTGCTTCAAAAGTATTATGTGGTGCATATCTTTTGACTCATTGGTACTACTAATAGATCTATACCTCAAAGAGATCAAAGAAAGAGGAAAAGGACTCATATGTACAAAAATATTTATAAAAGCTTTTTTTGTGTAGAAAAGAATTGGAAACTGAGGGAATGTCTATCAATTGGGGAATGGCTGAATAAGTTATGGTATGTAAATGTGCTGCATTTCTATTATGCTATGAAAAACGATGCAGAAAAATTTTGGATAACATGAACTGAAGAAAAGTGAAGGGAAAACAATTAGACTTTATATAGTAACAACAATATTATAAAGCTAATAAACTTTGAAAGACTTAGCAACTGATCAACACATCACAATTCCAAAGACTCATGTTGAAATATGTTATCCATTTCTAGAAAGAGAACTGATAAATTCAGAGGACAAGAGGAAAATTCCCTCTCTCTTTTCCTTTCTTCCCTCCTTCCCTCTCTCCCCATCCATCCTTTCCCTTCCTTTTTTCCCTCTCTTCCTCCCCCCTCCCTCTTTCCCTCTTTTCCCACTTTTATTCTTTCCTTCTTATCCTCCCATCTTTCCTTTTATCTTCCCTTCCTTCCTTCCTTCCTTCCTTCCTTCCTTCCTTCCTTCCTTCCTTCCTTCCTTCCTTCCTTCCTTCCTTCCTTCCTTCCTTCCTTCCTTCCTTCCTTCCTTCCTTCCTTCCTTCCTTCCTTCCTTCCTTCCTTCCTTCCTTCCCTTTCTTCCTTCTTTCCTTTCTTCCTTCTTTCCTTCTTTTTTGACATGTATAATGCATGGTTATACATTTGTAATGAGTTTTGTTTTTCTTGTCTTTTCATTAGGTGAGAAAGGAAGATAGAGAAATTGGAACTGAAAACAAAATTGAATAAAAAAAGGAAATTTGTAGAGGAAAATGGACAAGAATCATACAGGATAAGATGGTGTGGAAGGGTGTTGATCTGTTCCTTTAAAAAAGAATACCTACATCGATGGGATGGATCAATCACTCAATAAGCAACAATTAAGCACCTATATATTCCTGATAATGACTCAGCTAAACTCTGGGAACACAAAGAGAAGAGAAATAAGTCCCTATTCTCAAGGAGCTTATATCCTATTGGAGGAAAACAATAAGTATGTATACACAGAAAATTAAATAAATAAAAGATATATGCAAAGAAGAAATAGTGCACTTTCTGATTAGGGGAAAAAAAAAACCACATTAGCAGTTGAAGCATCAGAGTGTAATTCCTGTAGAAAGTGTCAATTAAGCTATATTTTTACGGGGTAGAGATGAGAAGGACGCTCATTTTAAGCACTGAGGACAATCTGTGTAAAGGGACAGAGATAGTAAATGGAATCTTATGTCTAGGCAACAAGAAATAGGTCTGGAACTGGAGTATATGAAGGAAGGAAATGTGAAAGAAGTCTAGAAAAATAAATGAGAAAAAGTGATTTTTGGCAATTAATAGATCATTTCATCTTGGAGAGAGCAGTTTCAATTGATTGATGAGGTTAGAAATCAGAGAGCTTGAGAATTGAAAAGGTAAGAAAGTGGAGGCAACAAATATGGGTAGTTTTGGGTTTTTTTAGATGTCTGTAAATGAGAGGAGAGGATAATAGGGTCATTGGATAGTAGGATCAAATGATTTTTTTGTTTGTTTTTTAGAGGTTGGGACTATTTGGATATATTCTTGCTCCCACTTCTGCATCTGAACTCTGTCCCTATGCTTGAAATGGCCTCCTTTGCTCTTTCCCCCCCCTTCTATCCTTCAAAACCTAAATCAAATGCCAGATACTTCACAAACAAGTGTCCTGGTGACTTTGTCTTACATTCCTTTAACATATGTATACCGTGATGATTATTTTTTAGCATTATTTGAGTTTGTGTCCTATCTAGACTGCATTTCAAGGATCATGTCCTATTTAAATTCTGTGCTTTGGTGCTGAATATTTAGAGCAGAGCTCTATACACAACAAAAAATGATAAATGTTTGTCAAGAATTACAATGAATGGAAGAAAATGATACTAGACAAAATTATCTGCTATGGAGTTTGTTTTGTTTATTTTTTTGTATTTTACTGAAATTTAGTTCATGGGTCAAAGTTACAAAGTTAAAAAGCCTGAGAGGAAAATAGTGGCTCAAGTTGTCATCTTAAAACAAAATAGACCTATTGTTTATAATGTTTACAACAGGTAAAATTGTCCTTGTACCCATGATGATTGATGGATTCTTTCATCTATGATTGAGATTTTGAATTCATAGAGTTGTGGATGACTTAGTTGATGGAGTTAAGAGAAGACAATTTGTTCACATAAATAGGAAATTTCCTTGACCTTGGGAAATCAGGAGATATGGTTGATCAGAAAAAAGGAATAATACATAGAATTAAATCTTGGTAGTTGAAGTTATGGACAGGATAAAAGAGTCAAAGAATTGTGTGGCTTTAAAGACAAGATCTAAATGATGCCCATTTTTCTGCTATTCTGAGAAATGCATCAGTAGGATCCTGGGTCTGTTTTACTAGGAAAGGTACCTGTTGTCTTGAATTATGTTAACTCTCTCAATCAGATGGCCTATGGACATATAAAATGGCATTCACAGGAACAAATTCTCTTGTCATCTTTTTTGTAACTCACCAAATAGGAGGGAAACCATGTTCTGAATTTTCTTCTTTTGAAATCATTCTTTAGAAGGGCACTTACCAATCAGTCTTCCACAGGAACCGGCCTTCATTTTCACTATAGTAGAAAAACTGAGGAGACAAGGGTTTTTGGATGTTCTTAGAATCCCAGAATTGCATAGTTCAGAGGAACCTCAACTAATCCTACTTTGATGGAATGGAATAATAATATTAACAGCTAACATTTATGTAACACATTATATAATAGGGATTGTTTTAAGCATTTTATAATTTCTATCTCATTTGATCCTTAAAACAACCTTGGGAGGGAGGTATTATTCTTATTCTTATTTTATAGATGAGGAAACTGGGAAAAACAAAAGTTAAGTGAGTTTTTAAGGGTTATTTAGGAGTGCAGTGGCTAGAGCACTGGATCTGGAGACAGCTCATCTGCCTGAATTCAAATCTGGGCTCAGGCATTGACTAGCTCTCTGATTCTGGGCAAGTCACTTAGTGCTGTTTGCCTTAGTTTCCTCATCTGTAAAATGAGCTGGAGAAGAGAATGGCCAACATGCCAGTATCTTTGCCAAGAAAACTCCAAATGGGGTCACAAAGAATTAGATGTAACTATCATCCTAAGCACTTTACAAATATTATCTCATTTGACTCTTACAACAACCTTGGGAGGTAGATACTATTATTATCCCCATTTTATATTTGAGAAAACTGAGGAAGACATAGGTAAAATGAGTTGCCAGAGGGAGATTACACATCAGTAAGTATCTGAGGCTAGATTTGGATTCATGTTTTCTGACTCCAGGCCTAGTCTTCTGGGCCACCTATTTGCCTTTTTGGGATGCCTGCTTTCGGTGGGCACTTGATGCTTTTTCCATGATAAAGCATCAGATCTACCAACTGGTCTTATTTGAACAGAGTAGATTTTATTGATTTTTTTCCATTGTGCAATCACCCAGCATCTCATCACTACTGGGAAAGGTATCTTTGTTATGGCTAAAGTCTAGAATGAGCAGAAGAAATGCAGGAGAATATGGATAAAATAATAATAATAATAATAATAATAATAATAAAACCTGACAGATTATACATCTCTATTCTGCTGTTTCTGCTGAAGACTGCCAGCCAAAATCCCATCTTTCTTGAATTTTTACAAGGTGTAAAGTGACCTATTACTGCCATATACCAAGACCCTTTCTCATTGTATTTAGTTTCCCAAATTCTTGTCCCTGGCCTTCTCTTCTCAATAGGAATCTAGATGCTATATGAATTGAATTCTCTAAGTCTGTGTTCTCAATCATTTCTGATTCAACCTTCCTTTATCTCAGCTGCAATTATTTTCCCAGATTAGTTCACTCAAAAGCAGATCAAGAGAAAGCTGTAGTCAGATGTGTGACTTCAGAATATCTTTAGATGTATGTGGTCTGGTTCCCATCTTTGGAGCGGGTTTCCTTCAGGCCTTCCTCCTCAGTCCTTGAAAGATATCTGGGGGAGTCATTGGTGTTTCTTTAAGTGGCAGAGGAGGAGAAAAGGTAATTGATGTGTGAAATATAATTATCCTCCCTGGATCTTTTAGCATGCTTTGATTGGCAACTGCTTTTGATTGAACTTCCCTGAGTTCCAGTCATTTACAAGTGTCCCCTCCAATGCAATGTCTCATGACACAAGTCCAGAGTATAGCTGACAAGACTTCTGTACTCTGGGGCACCAATATTTCATTAGAGATGAAATGAAGTAGGGAGAGAGTGGTCTAATAGTCTATCCCTCAACTGTTAGTAGGCCTGGTTTGGGAGACAAATCCCAACAGCTGATCTCCACTCTATACCAGTGAACAGGAGGTGTTTGTTGGATTTGTTTAGAGATGAAAGTCTTTGTTTACAAATGTAGATTTGGAGTGATGTTTTTTCAGATATTTCATCTAGACAGCACAATTAAGTAAATTTCTTTCCCAAAAATAGGACCCTAACTTTTCCTGCCTAAACAGCATAAGACCAGGGGTTGGGTGATTTCAGCAATGGCACAGTACATCCTTTATCTGTTCTGTCTTTGAGTTCTAATAAGATCTTACGTAAGAGGCTCTACCTGCCATGTGGGAGATGGGAGCTCCTAGCTGGACAGCTTCCAAAGCAAAGCTTACAGGGAGATTTGTCTGGTGTCTGTGAGTAGGACAGATAGTGAGGGTAGAGATAAGAGGGACAATTGTGGCAGCCTCAGAAGTGAGGTGAAGGAACATTCTACTAGTCTGATTTACTAGCAATGAAGAGGAAGGGCTGTTCTGACAGTCATTTTGAAGCAAGATTAAACCAGATGTGATGGCAGGATAAAAGGGATGGAAGGGAAGCGAGGAATCAGAAGACCATTACAGAGTGTCTTTATAAGCTTAAAGTTAGATTGGGTCCTCAGACTCTGAATCTGATGATTAGAAGAATAAATGACTTGCCCAATATCACAAAGCTATTAAGTGGCAGAGCAGAATTTGAGCTGAGATTTTCAGGCTCTAAGTTTGCTGTGTCACATTGCCCCTGCTTTTCCCTTAATTAATTTTGGATAGTACTCCGCATTCCCTAAGCTCAAAGACATTTAGATGGTGCAGTAGATAGAGCAGTAGGAATACTTGAGTTGAACTCCAGCTTTAGGCACTTATTAACTGTGTGACTCTTAGTAAGTCATTAAGTTCTTGGACTCAGTTTCCTTATCTGTAAAATGGGCACATGAATTTATTAAAAATTTTTAAAAAAATATTTAATATAATTGGTTTCTTTTGTGGGGTATATGGATGTTCAGGGAAGATTAATACTTCTAGTGTAAGAATTGCTGATCTGTTTTCAGAACTGTTTATTCCATTTATGGAGTCCAGTGTTTCACCCAATTCTCACCTATGACTCATGTGGCCATGCAGGGTCCACAGGAAAACCATCTCAGCATATAGCCTAAGCCAGGTTGAGGGTAACTGAAGAGCTTCAACCCTATTAGTTAATTGGGGGAGGGGTTATTCCAAGCATGTGAAAACTATTGTGGTGGAATAGATAGATGGGAACAATTTGTTCCAGTAGGTCAAGAAGGTACCAAAAGCAGGTGCTATGAAGTGCTTAGAGCTTGGTTAGACATTGAAGATACCATCATCATCCTGCTATATCCCAAGCTATCATCTTGACTTTTATCTCGCCACTGGACTTCAATAGATCTGGAAGAGAGACTGAGACTGATGTCTTTGTGCAACTCTGCCTCACTTAAATTCAATTTATGCACAAGTCAAAAGACATCACCCATACCATTTGACGATTTTTACTTACCTTGAAATCCTGTGGCAATGGACAAGTGACAAAGAAGTAGATGCAGATACAGTGGGAGCTATAGTCACAATTCTGCACACAAGTGGCACAGGGCATAAAGTTGTCATCTATAAAACTGAAACAGCAATGGGATTTGGTACCTTCTAGGTATCTAATCACCTTTTTTAAAGGACTATACTTCTTACCACCTCATGTGAACAAAGGGCTAAAAATTGTCTGCTTCTCTTAGTCTAATCTTAACCTGCTTATGGTAGTCAGAGATTCTACCCTGTGATTGAAAAACAAAAATAAAAAAAATATATACAGAAGTTTTTATAAAGATGCTACAATATCCCATTGATACATGGGATGTATTGGACAACATAAAATTCAGTAGATCTGAAAGATGAACAGCTTTTGTTGTAAGATAACTCAGCAAGTACAGCATCTAAATAGTATTCCTGAATGGAACAAAGCTGGCTATTGAAGAACAATTTACCAAACATGAAATTGGATACATGTTTTTCTGGAGTGGTCAAAGACAACAAACTTGTATACTGCCAAAAGGAGTGAATTATTGGCTCATGACAATGCTATTGTCACTTGTAAATAAATGTCATACCACCATCATTCCACCATGATAAAATTCGATGAGATCAAATAAAAATTTTATGGAGATCCTCATTATCAATATACTTAAAGTTCACAAGCTTGTAATTCTGGGTGACTTTAATGCCAGAGTATGTACAGATCATCACATGACAGGGAGTCCTTGGGAAGAATGGAGCTGGAAACAGCAATAGTAATGGTTACTGAAGAAGACTTGTGTCTCTCATGACTTTCTCATCATTAGCATTGTTTCTGTTTATCTAAATGCAATAAAACTCTGCCTTCACAGAAAAGATTGACATTTAATAGACTGTTACTATAAGAAAAACAAACAGGTAGGATGTGAGAGGGACAAAGGCCATGTATGACATAGAGTGCTGGACTGACCATAGACTTATCTTCTTCAAGCTAAACATTTTCATTAAACAAAAATGACAGCCTTAAAGCAAGATGACCACCAGAAGACTTAATGTCAACAGATGGGAGTCTTTCTGCCTGTGTGAACAGTTTGTGGCTAACTTGGAAAGAAAGCTGAGCCAGTTGATGACAGAAAAGCGGAAAAGAAGTGGACAGCTTTCAGAGATTTGGTGTTCAGCACTGCACTTACTCATCTGGACCAGAACACGCATAAACATCAGGATTGATTTGATGAAAGTGATGTGGAAATTCAGAAACTGCTAAACAAAAAATGAAAAATACATAAGGTTTTTACCAGCAGGATAGTTTACCCATCTCTAAGAAGGCAGAATTTACTTCCATCAAAAATAAAGTACAAGCAAAACTCACAGAGAGATAATATTCTTAGCTCAGTAAGAAGGCAGATGAGACTCAGTTTTATGCTAAGAGGAACAATCTAAAGTGTTTTTAAGATGCCCTGGAAGGTTCCGGCCAAGATGGCGGCGTGGAGGCAGACAGCTGCTTGAGCTCCTCGTTTTCTCTCAGAACTTACTTCATGACAAGCCTCTGACTTAATGCTTGACCCAGAAAGAAATCCACAAATAATCATCAAGAGAAGACATCCTTGAAAGTCGCCAGAAAAGGTCTGTGTTTGCTCGGGGGAGGGTCAATCAGACTGGGTGCAGACTGAGGGCAGACAGCCAGAGCAAGACAGGCAGCTCACACAGCTCAGACCGGAGGGGGAGGGGTGTGATCTCTGCCGTTTCTGTGAAAGGGCTTTTGCCCCAGTGTGGATGCTCCGTCTTGGCAGCAAGCCAGGAGCAGCAGAGAGGGTGTAAACACCGGAGGTGAAGATTGAAACCCCAGAAAGCCAGCATCTCTCAGAGCCCGGCCATCCCCAACCCCCACCTGGACTGACTCAGTGCGTTCTGGGAGCCTCAGAGCGCAGACTCAGTACAGTCATTGCTGTTCTGTTAGTGGCTCTCTGCTGCCCTACCCCCAGTCTGTAGAGGAAGCCCATTAATACCATCCAGCCCCATCCCCCGCAAAACAGACCAATTGTTTCTCTTGTCAGTTTGTTTTCTTTGATTCCTACTCTGACAAAATGAACAAAAAATTCAAAAGGGCTCTAACCATTGACAGCTTCTGTGTGGAGAGGGAGCAGACTTCAAATGCTGAGGAGACTAGGAACAGACTGTCCCCAGATGTATCCCCTGGGAGGGATATAAGCTGCTCCTCAATACAAAAGAACCTCATAGAGGAAATCAAAAAGGCTCTCACAAGAGAGCTGGAAGAGAAATGGGAAAAGGAAAGGGAAGCTTGGCAAGAGAGCCTGGAGAAGTCATCCCATGCATTCAAAGACAGAGTGGATAAAGAAATCAAATCATTGAGAAACACAGATTAGTGAGCTGGAAAAGGTAAACAACTCCAAGGAAAACAGGATTAGTGAGCTGGAAAAAGAAATCAGCTCTCTAAAAAATAAAATGGATAAAATGGAAAAAAATTCCATAGAAGATAAAAACTCAATTGGACAATTACAAAGAGATATAAAAAAAGTGAGTGAAGAAAATACATCATTGAAAATTAGACTGGAACAAGTAGAAATGAATGACTCAAGGAGAAACCAAGAGGGAGTCAAGCAAAACCAGAGAAATGAAACAATTGAAAAGACTGTCAAGTACCTTACCAGAAAGACAACAGACCTGGAAAACAGATCCAGGAGAGACAATTTGAGAATAATCGGACTCCCTGAAAAATGGGAGGAAAAAAAGAGCTTGGACACCATTTTCGAGGAAATTATCAAAGAGAACTGCCCAGACGTTTTGGAAACAGAGGGTAAAATAGACATTGAAAAAATTCATCAATCACCTACTGAAAGGGACCCTAAAATCAAAACGCCAAGAAATATAGTGGCCAAGTTCAAGAACCATCAGACAAAGGAAAAGATATTGGAAGCTGCTAGAAAAAAAAACAATTCAGATATGGAGGATCCACAATAAGGATAACCCAGGATCTAGCAGCGTCCACATTAAAAGAACGCAGGGCCTGGAACATGATATTCCGAAAGGCTAAGGAACTTGGTATGCAGCCAAGAATAACTTACCCAGCAAGAATGAGCATCGTTTTCCAGGGAAGAAGATGGACATTTAACGAAATAAATGAATTCCATCTATTTTTGATGAAAAAAACAGACCTACATAAAAGGTTTGATCTTCAAATACAGAACTCAAGAGATTTCTAAAAAGGTAAAAAAGAAATCTTGAGAACTATACTTCTGTCAAAAAAATATGTAAAGAACATATGTACAATTTGTCTTAGAAACTAGAGGTGGAAAGGAGATTATATCATAAAAAAGTGTAAAGTGGTGGTACTACATCTCATGAAGAGGCAAAGGTAACCTATTATATCTGAGAGAAAGAAAGGAGGGAGATGAACATAGCGTGTATCAATAGACATATTCGATTTATGGTGAAACTTCTTCCACTTCATTGAAAAGTGAAAGGGAAGGAGTAAGCTAAGGGGAAGGGAATACAGTAATTTCGAGGAAAAGGGGTAAAATAAGGGGAGGATCTTTAAGGTGGGGGAGGGATCCTAAAGAGGGAGGGCTGTGAAAAGCAAGTGGTGTTCACCAGTTTAATACTGGATAGGAGGGTAAAAGGGAAGGAAAGGGGAAAAGCATAAGCAGGGGTTAATAGGATAGCAAGCAATATAGAATTAGTCCTTCTAACCATAAATGTGAATGGGGCAAACTGCCTCATAAAGAGGAAGCAGTTAGCAGACTGGATTAAAAGTCAGAATCCTACTATATGTTGTTTACAGGAAACACACCTGAAACAGGGTGAGACATTCAAACTAAAAGTAAAAGAGTGGAGCAGAATCTATTATGCTTCAGGCAAAACCAAAAAAGCAGGAGTAGCCATCCTCATCTCAGATCAAGCAAAAACAAAAATTGATCTAAAAAAGAGATAAGGAAGGGCATTATATCCTGCTAAAGGGAAGCATCAATAGTGAAGCAGTATCAATATTAAACATGTATGCATCAAGTGGTGCAGCATCTAAATTCTTAAAAGAGAAATTAAGAGAGCTGCAAGAGGAAATAGATAGCAAAACTATAATAGCGGGAGATCTCAACCTTGCACTCTCAGAATTAGATAAATCAAACCACAAAATAAATAAGAAAGAAGTCAAAGAGGTAAATAGAATACTAGAAAAGTTTGATATGATAGATCTTTGGTGAAAGCTAAATGGAGACAGAAAGGAATATACTTTCTTCTCAGCAGTTCATGGAACCTATACAAAAATTGATCATATACTAGGGCATAAAAACCTCAAAATCAAATGCAGTAAGGCAGAAATAGTAAATGCATCCTTTTCAGACCATAATGCAATCAAAATAACATTTAATAAATAGCCAGGGGAAAATAGACCAAAAAATAATTGGAAACTAAATAATCTTATACTGAAGAATGATTGGGTAAAACAGCAAATCATAGACATAATTAATAACTTCACCCAAGAAAATGACAATAATGAGACATCATACCAAAATGTGTGGGATACAGCCAAAGCAGTAATAAGGGGAAGTTTTATATCTCTACAGGCCTACTTGCATAAAATAGAGAAAGAGAGGGCCAACAAATTGGGCTTACAACTAAAATTGCTAGAAAAGGAACAAATTAAAAACCCCCAGACAAACCCAAAACTTGAAATTCAAAAAATAAAAGGTGAGATTAATAAAATTGAAAGTAAAAAAACTATTGAATTAATTAATAAAACTAAGAGTTGGTTTTATGAAAAAACAACAAAATAGACAAACCCTTAGTAAACCTGATTAAAAAAAGGAAAGAAAAAGCAAATTGATAGTCTTGAAAATGAAAAGGGTGAACTCACCACTAATGAAGAGGAAATTAGAACAATAGTTAGGAGCTACTTTGCTCAACTTTATGCCAATAAATTCGATAACTTAAATGAAATGGAAGAATACCTTCAAAAATATAGCTTGCCCAGATTAACAGAGGAAGAAGTAAGTAGTCTAAATAGTTCCATCTCAGAAAGAGAAATAGACCAAGCTATTAACCAACTTCCTAAGAAAAAGTCCCCAGGACCAGATGGATTCACAGGTGAATTCTACTAAACATTTAAAGAATAACTAACTCCAATGCTATGTAAACTATTTGAAAAAATAGGGATTGAAGGAGTCCTACCAAATTCCTTCTATGACACAGACATGGTACTGATACCTAAACCAGGTAGATCGAAAACTGAGAAAGAAAACTATAGACCAATTTCCTTAATGAATATTGATGCTAAAATCTTAAATAAGATATTAGCAAATAGACTTCAGAAAATCATCCCCAGGATAATACACTATGACCAAGTGGGATTTATACCAGGAATGCAGGGCTGGTTTAATATTAGGAAAACTATTAGTATAATTGACCATATTAATAATCAAATTAATAAAAACCATATGATCATCTCAATAGATGCAGAAAAGGCATTTGATAAAATCCAACATCCATTCCTACTAAAAACGCTTGAGAGTATAGGAATAAATGGACTATTCCTTAAAATAATAAGGAGCATATATTTAAAACCTTCAGTAAACATCATATGTAATGGTGATAAACTAGAACCTTTCCCTGTAAGATCAGGAGTGAAACAAGGTTGCCCACTATCACCATTACTATTCAATATAGTACTAGAAACTCTAGCCTTGGCAATAAGAGCCGAGAAAGAGATCCAAGGAATTAGAGTAGGAAATGAAGAAATCAAATTGTCACTTTTCGCAGATGACATGATGGTAACTTAGAGAACCCCAAAGACTCTGCTAAAAAGCTATTAGAAATAATTCAGAATTTTAGCAAAGTCGCAGGATACAAAATAAATCCACATAAATCCTCAGGATTTTTATACATTACCAACACAATCCAACAGCAAGAGATACAAAGAGAAATTCCATTCAAAATAACAGTCGATAGTATAAAATATTTGGGAATATATCTACCAAAGGAGAGTCAGGAATTATATGAGCAAAATTACAAAACACTTGCCACAAAAATAAAGTCAGATTTAAATAATTGGAAAGACATTCAGTGTTCTTGGATAGGCCAAGCGAATATAATAAAGATGACAATACTCCCCAAACTAATCTATTTATTTAGTGCTATACCAATCAGACTCCCAAGAAACTATTTTAATGACCTAGAAAAAATAACAACAAAATTCATATGGAAGAATAAAAGGTCGAGAATTGCAAGGGAACTAATGAAAAAAAAGTCAGAGGAAGGTGGTCTAAGTGTACCTGATTTAAAGCTATATTATAAAGCAACAGTCACCAAAACCATTTGGTATTGGCTAAGAAATAGACTAGTTGATCAGTAGCATAGGTTAGGTTCACAGGGCAAGATAGTGAATAAAAATAGCAATCTAATCTTTGACAAACCCAAAGATCCCAAATTTTGGGATAAGAATTCATTATTTGACAAAAACTGCTGGGAAAACTGGAAATTAGTATGGCAGAAACTAGGCATGGACCCACATTTAACACCACATACTAAGATACAATCAAAATGGGTCCAAGATTTAGGCATAAAGAATGAAATCATAAATAAATTGGAGGAACATGGGATGGTTTACCTCTCAGACTTGTGGAGGAGGAAGGAGTTTGTGTCCAAGGGAGAACTAGAGACCATTATTGATCACAAAATAGAACATTTTGATTACACCAAATTAAAAAGTTTCTGCACAAACAAAACTAATGCAAACAAGATTAGAAGGGAAGTAACAAATTGGGAAAAAATTTTTACAGTTAAAGGTTCTGATAAAGGCCTCATCTCCAAAATATACAGAGAATTGACTTTAATTGATAAGAAATCAAGCCATTCTCCAATTGATAAATGGTCAAAGGATATGAACAGACAATTTTCAGATGATGAAATTAAAACTATTTCCACTGATATGAAAGAGTGTTCCAAATCACTATTGATCAGAGAAATGCAAATTAAGACAACTCTGAGGTATCATTACACACCTGTCAGATTGGCTAAGATGACAGGAACAAATAACGATGAATGTTGGAGGGGCTGTGGGAAAACTGGGACACTGATGCATTGTTGGTGGAATTGTGAAAGAATCCAACCATTCTGGAGAGCAATCTGGAATTATGCCCAAAAAGTTATCAAAATGTGCATACCCTTTGACCCAGCCATACTACTACTGGGCTTATACCCCAAGGAACTACTAAAGAAGGGAAAGGGACCTGTATGTGCCAAAATGTTTGTGGCAGCCCTTTTCATAGTGGCTAGAAGCTGGAAGATGAATGGATGTCCATCAATTGGAGAATGGTTGGGTAAACTATGGTATATGACTGTTATGGAATATTATTGTTCTATAAGAAATGACCAACAGGAGAAATACAGAGAGGCTTGGAGAGACTTACATCAACTGATGCTGAGTGAAACGAGCAGAACCAGAAGCATCATTATACACTTCAACAATGATACTATATGAGGATGTATTCTGATGGAAGTGGATTTCTTCAACATAGAGAAGAGCTAATCCAATTCCAATTGATTAATGATGGACAGAACCAGCTACATCCAGAAAAGGAACACTGGGAAATAAATGTAAAATGCTATTTTTACCTTCTGAATCCAATTCTTCCTGTGCAACAAAAAATTCAGTTCTACACACATATATTGTATCTAGAATATACTGTAATATATTTAACATATATAAGACTGCTTGCCATCTGGGGGAGGGGTTTGGGGGAGGAAGGGAAAAAATCTGAATAGAAGTAAGTGCAAGGGATAATGTTGTAAAAAATTACCCATGCATATGTACTGTCAAAAGCATGTTATAATTATAAAATAAAATAAAAATTTAAAAAAAAAATTAAAAAAAAAAAAGATGCCCTGGAAGCTATTTGTGGGCTAAATACTTATGGTGCTTCTCAACTACTCAAGTACATGAGCCTGGAGAGGTGGACTAAACATTTCCATAGTGTTTTTAAGAGATTGTGTCATCAGCCAATGCTGAAGCCATAGCCTGTATGCCTCATGTTGAAGTTAATTCCTTCCTAGCCAAACTTCCAACTGAAGAAGAGGTTTTGAATGCTATTAGGCTCCTTTGATGTGGCAAAGTGCTTGGTGCTGATTCTATTCCAGCAGAAATTTGCAAGGCTGGGGGGGTCCACTGCTCATACAAAAGCTGATTGAAATCTTTTAGGTTATATGACAAGAGGAGATTATCCACCAGAAGTCAAAATTGTCTCCACTATCCATTTCTATAAAGTAAAAGAAAATAGATTATCTTGTGACAATCATAGGGAGGTCTCTCTCTCTTAATTATTGCTGGCAAGATTCTAGCCAGGGTTTCTTTAATAAGCTGATCCTTTACCTGGAAGATGATCACCTACTCAAGAGTCAGTGTGACTTCAGAAAAAGCCAAGGAATAATCAACATGGTATTTTTGCTCTCTAATAAGCAGAATCTCAGTAGCTGAATAAAAGGTGAGAAGCACAAATTTAGACTGATTCAAAGACCCAGACCAACTATTCTCATTTCTTTCTTTGAACTACTCTAATTCAGCAAATGCTCTGTGGATCATACTCATAACATGTGTGGCCTTGGATGAAACATCAATATCCTTGTTTTAAAATGGCCAGAGAGACCACATCAAAGTTCATCCCCAAACACTTTTCCTAGCTACACATGCACTATAGTCAAGTTCTCATATATATGAGTAGGAGGGCACCACTGTGGTTAGTTTTAAGGAGTAAAGACAAGAATCCCTTGCTCTAAATTGCCTCCCTCCCAGGATTTCATAGGTGTTTACACATGATACATCATTTACACATGATGTGTCCTTTGGATTAAAGTTCTGAGAATTTCTGCTGAAATGCTTCCCAAGAAAGGGAGCTCACTTAGGCCTTTACCAGTGTCTAATAGCTAAGTAAGAATTAGTTTAACCTCAAATCTCAAAGTTGGAAAGAACTTTAGGAATAATCTAATCCAATCCCCTTTCCAATGCAAAAATCTCCCTAATGGTATCCCTGACTCACACTCTTAATTACACACCTCTTGACAAGGAAGATTATGGCCTTCTGAAGTTGTCCATTCAGTTGAAGACAATTCTAAATCTTGGAAGAATCTTATATTGAAGCAAACATTATATTTTCTACTCATTTGATCCTGGTTCATTTGAACAGCTTCTTATCAACTGCCTTACTGCTTGGACGAGTGATCATGCCCTGGGAGACTTGATGCTTTTAGCCTTGGAACTTCCATCCTGTGGTTCTCACTGTCCTGATTGATAAGGAATAATGTGGCTTATGACATGAAGGTCAGTTCCAGCTGTGTTTCACTTCACTCATGAGCTAGGATAATCCCTGTGCTCCCTTTCCCCACCCCATCCTTTGACCTTTTTTTTTTTTTTTTTTTTCTTTTCTTATTTTAGAATCAAGTCAATAACATCATAGCTACTGGAAAACAGTATATCTATCAACTACTCTGTGGCTCTATTTACCCTGCCAATAAGTGAATGAACCTAAATAGCCCTCTGAGGCCACTAATCACTTATATTTATTTTCTCCCCATATTATAATATAAACTATTTGAAGTAGGGGAATATTTTTGTATTTATTTCTCCAGAATGTGGTGGATACACGTTAATTGCTAATAAGTGTTTCTCTATGCCTTCTTTCACCACTTTGGTCCCAGTTCTGGTGTAACAGTCTAAAATTAATGTCTTCAATGTTACCACCTATCAGAAATTTGAGGATAGAAAGCATATTCCTATAAGATCTCCAGCTCTATATACACTTTAGGAAAACAGCTTATTTCCCAAAAAGCAGGGCTGTATACAGCTACCCTGAGACTCCTTAGCAGTAAAGAAACTTGCTACTGTTACACTCTCTGGGCAATTGTATTACACAATTGTAATTGTTGTTATATAGGAACACTGAAGGATGGAATAATCAGTGAGATCAGGGCAGGAAAGATGAGATGGCTTTGGCAAAATAGTGAGTCAAGAATTTTGGGTCATATGAAGGTGTCTGTCCACAAACCTTGGAAGGTTTGGAAAATCAGTTCTTTTTTCTAGGTTCCAATTTCCTTCTCCATAAAATGAGGAGGTTGCATTATATGATATTGTAGGTCTCTTGCTGGTCTAAATTCTATAACTCTTGTGACAAATGAAAATTTGATATTTAAACCATATAAAGAACTTTCAAAAAGACACAGTGCTAACTGCTAGATGACAATAGATAAATGATCCAAAGGATGTCAACAGATAATTTTCAAAAAGGGAAACTCAAATAGTGAATAATGGTCAATCTCATGTCATTGAGAGATGTAAGTAAATTAAAATAGCTTTGAAATACCACTTCTCACCTATCAAAATGGTAAAAAAATTAAAAACTATAAAACTCACTGCGGGTAACAATGTAGAAAAATAGGTACCCTAGTTCATTACTAGTAGAATTGCAACTTTGTAGAATTTCTTCTTAGTACATCATGGCAAAATGTAGTAAATACTTCAAAAATAATAATACTCTTAGACTCAATAATTTAATTGATGAAAAGTTATGTGACACTTTCAGAGTAGGCAGTCTGAAATTGTTGTATTAAAAATCAACCACAAGCACAAAGGGTTATTTATTCAAAGGTTTTTCACAGCAGCATTATATGTACTTACAAACCAGACCAAAACCAAAACTTAAATTGAAAACAATCTAAATGTACAACAATACATTATGACATTTAATTAAAAAATTTAACTGTTCAGACTTCAAAGTAATCTGGAAAGATCTTTATGAAATAATGCAAAATAAGGTAAGAACCACAACGCATACATTATTGCCATCATATAAGGAAAAGTGAACAAAAATGAATAATATAGAATCTTGCTAAGATTGAATGCATACCTGTACAGCTATTCTCTCAATAATCTCCTCCAGTACTCCCAACATACCCTGAAAACACACACACAGAGTATATGATGAAGAAATTCATTAGGATTAATAGAGAAATAGGTGAGAATAGGCCAAAGGAAGGGTTTAAGAGGGAGAGTAGAATTACAGAGGGAATTGTCATAATCCAAAAAACTTTAACTATAGAAGATGAATTGTAAGAGAGAATTAAAAGGCAATTAAAAACAGCAAGATCCAACAACTTAAACTGGGGTGGGTAAAGGAGGGAAAAGCAAAGGAGTATGATCAAATTATTTCAAATAGAAATAATTAATATTAATCACCACCCCTTTCTTTCGGTACTCTCTCTTTGAAAAGGGGGGGGGAATGTTGGAGAAGAGGAAAGAAAAGTAGTATCATACTATGATATGGTACAAGAAAAAATGATAACAGTCAACTCTGAATAAATTCACTTTTGAAATAAATGAAGATGGCAAAATGGATTAGAAAGCAGAATCCAATTGTATGTTGTTTACAAGAAAAATGATTAAAATGGAGATTAACAAAGAGTTAAGATAGCTGTCATATGGATTTATCTATGAGAGGGTTTTATCATAATGATTCAAAATCAGATCATTGCAATCAGAAAAATTTAGAATAATTATTGATAAGAATCCTGGAGTTATTCATCAATGAAAATTATAATTGAAATTGTAGAAACTGTCTATAGTGATATCATCATTATAGACTATAGAAACTTGGTATCTAATAGATATACAAAAGGACATAATCAGGTAATCAAAATTAGATTATAAGTCTTCATAAATTAATGGACAATAGCTTCCTGTGCTAACTGCAAATCCCTAAATATCCTTGAGATTAAGAATATAAACTCCTGACATTGAAACTTTATTTCAAAAAGAACCATTGCCTACAGCTTCCCAGAGCTAGTATTGAGATATATAGATATAGATATAAACCTTTTAAGAGTGCCAGACTTGACTTCCTAATTTCAAATCTGGCCTCAGATCCTCACTAGCTGTGCGATCCTGAACTTAGCCCTGTTGGCCTCAGTTTCCTCACTTGTAAAATGAGCTGGAGAAGAAAGTGGCAAACCACTTCAGTATCTTTGCCAAGAAAACCCCAAATTTTATTCCAATAAGTTGGACATGACTGAGACTACTGAATAGCAAAACATAAGTGCTGTAGTATTTCATATTTTCCTGAGTTCCTGATTCAGTGTTGGCTTCATAGAGAGAGACTTTTTGCAACCACAATACTTCTCAGAGTAAAATAAGACAAGATAATGAATTGGAAAGAACTAAAGAACCATGCCTGACTGTTCAATAAATATGAACTTTGTGAGTGATTTGAACAGTATAAGTTGAGGTGAAAGTTACATGTCTGCTCAGAAGTTCCATACTATCTTTTCTTTTCAATATATTTTATATATTTGTTTTTATCATTTAAGGATTTCATTTGAATTTCTAAATTCTCTCCCTCCCTTCAAACCATCCTCCATCTACTAAGAAGGCAAGAAATATGTTATAAATTATACATATAAAATCAAGTAAAATAAGTCCATATTAACTATATCATGCAAAAAGAGCACAAGAAAAGTAAAATAGGAAAACTATGCTTTAGTTTATAATAAAAGTCTATTAATTTTTTTCTCTGAAGGTGGATAGTATTTTTCATTATAACTCCTTTGGAATTTTCCTTTATCATTGTATTATCAGAATAAATAAATCTTTCACAGTTGATCATTGTAAAATATTGCTATTATGGTACATAATAATTTTTCAGTTCTTCTCATTTCACTTTGCATCAGTTCATATAAATCTTTCCACATTTTTCTGAAACTGTTCTCCTCATCATTTCTCACAGCACAATAGTACTACATCACAATTATATGACACAAGTTGTTTAGCCATTCCCTAATTGATGGGCATCCCCTCAATTTCCAGTTCTTTGCCATCACACTATTTTTGTACACAGAGGTCCCTTTCCTTTTTCTTTGATCTCTTTAAGATACAGATCTGGTAGTGTTATTTCTGAGTCAAAGAGTATTCACAGTTTTATAGCCATTTGGGCTAGTTCTAAATTGTTATCCAGAATGATTGGACCAGTTCAAATCTCCACAAATGTTTTGTTAACGTACATATTTCCCTTATCCCTTGCAGCATTTGTCATTTCTGATAGATCTGAGGTAGGTCCTCAGAGTTGTTTTAATTTTCATTTCTCTAATCAAAAGTGATTTAGAGTATTATTTTCATATGACTATAGATAACTTTAATGACTTCTTTTGAAAACTACCTGCTCATATCCCTCAACAATTTATCAATTGGGGAATGAGTGCCTTTTACTCATCACAGAGATTATGATGGCGATATAGGTTATTGTTTTATGGTTTAACTATTTGTTAACACAAGATTATATGTCTTTTTTTTTTTGTTTTAATTATTTCTTTTGTGGCAAGGGAAATTACTATCCTAAAACGGAAATTCATTTTGTACATTGGATTTCTTTTCTATAAGGGCCTCTTTCACCTACTTTGTAATTGTAAGTTATACCCTAATAGAATGCAAGCTCTTTGAAGGCAAAGACTATTTCATTTTTGTCTTTATATCCTTAGCTCAGTATTTGGTACTTGCTTGGTAATTAATAATGCTTGCTTATTTGATTTATTTATTAAGTGTTGTTTAGGGTTTTTCTTTATACTCTGCTACGAACATGAGTCAGAGAATGTAAGAAAGCTTGGACTCTCATTTTAGGTGTCAAGCTTACCTAAAGAACAATAATTACAAAAACATACTTAGGAGGCCAGAATTGAATACCAGAAGGTCACTATTCTCTGTAACTCAGCATGACAAATCCTTGTTCTGAAATTCAAATTTCAATATGACCTTAAGAATTGAACAAATAAAGCAATATTGGAACCAAAATGTTATCACAGTCAAGCTATCATCTGTGATTTCCTGGACATAACATTGATCCACAAGAATTTAAAAGCTTTTCTTTTCTTTTTCTTTCTTTCTTTTTTTTTTTTTTGAAGGCAATAAGGATTAAATAACTTCTTCAGAGTTATGCAGCTAGTAAGCATCAAATATCTGAGGCTGGATTTGAACTTAGGTCCTGATTCCAGGGACTACTATACTACCTAGCAGCTCCCAAAGTTTAAAACAACATTTTAAATAGATGTAGTTAAATAAAAAGCTCATAACCACCAGTCTGTGTGGAATGAAAAATTCTAGTGGAATTCATCAAAGTCACATGGAAATAGGAAGAACACACTCTTTTATCTGAGCCTCTGCTGGCAGCTAGGTGGTGTAGTGGGCCAGTCAAGAAGATTTGAGATCAAATACTTCTTTTGCCATCTTTTTAGCTATATAATTAATTTATAGAACTCATTTACTGTTTCTGTCTCAGTTTCCTTATCTGTAAATCAGGAATTATATATGAAATCATATAGGAAAACCTGCCTTCTAAAATCATTGTGAGGATCAAACGAGAGCATATGTTCACTGCTTTGAAAATCTGAAAAATACTATGTAATTGCTAGCTGTCATTGTTGATGCTACACTTGTCTAGATGATGTTTTCCCTGGATTAACAGATGATCCTGCATCTTGATACTTTCATATAATTACCATAATCTATCATTTTTATTTACCTGCAGAATAGTTTGCCAAACTCTGAAATAATAATACCCAGATACATAAAATAAAATGATAAAATATGAATAAATAAAATAATAGCAGCATAAATAAAATAACATAATATCAAGATAAAATAATGAATAATAAATAAAAATAATAATAGCGGGGTAAATAAAATAATAAACAAAACAATAAAATTGAGTAAACAAAATAATAAATGGAATAATGGCAGGATAAATAAAATAACATAAAATCATAAGATGAATAAGATAATGAGGAATAAATAGCATAAGAATATCAGGCTAATTCTTGAGAGTAGAGATTATTTTGAATTTTGAATATTTTTTCTTGTCCTCAGTGCTTAGCCCATACCTTACATATCTCTTAGTAAACGTCTGTTGATTGATTGATTGATCATTTTATTGTTCTCATACAATTTCTATCTTAATGTCATTGAACATAAAGATGAGAAGAATTAAATTTATATGTCAACAAGGTTTAAAAAGTACTTTCAGTTATTTTATTACTATTTCCCAGTTGAAGAAACTGAGGTTCAGATAGTTTTTGGCTTGTTCATGAACACATTGCTGATTTATGTCAGAGAAAGGATTCTTACTCAGGTTGTCCCTATATCTGCGCCCCCTTCTCTCCTCCCCCTACCCCAGGCCTCCATCACACCCTGCTTCTCTGGATGGCTGGTTGGCTGGCTGCCTAATGTATCGTGAACAGTAAGGGAGGCCTGCAGGCCTGCCTGGGCCACAGGGGAGATTTATGGGCCCAGAGCAGGATGGGCCTTGGTGAACACTAGCTCTCTATACATCCCTACTTCAGCTTTGCCTCTTTTGTTCTTCCTCATTGAAAGTGCCAAGATGCCTGGCAATTGCCTGAAGCAGTCTATGCCTGATCGTTTTATGGCTGGACTATTAGGAATCATCTCATTTCATTTTATTTCTGTAGGGCTTAGTGCTTACACTGCCAGTGTTTATGCTAGGAAAGTCAGTTCTTGGCTATCCCATGTTAGTTAACTGGGTAGAGGAATGACTGTTCTTAAAGGTATAGGTTGCTTTTCTCCATGTTTTCTTTCTTTGCCACTTAATAACAAAGTGGATGGGGTAGCTGGGATATGATCGAAATCGTTAAACAGAGGTAGGTAGCACAGTAGAAAGGGTACAGGAAAGACTTCATGGAAGAAATGCCTTTTAAGTTGGCTCTTATAGGATGATATGATGGTATAGTACAGCTGCAGAAGCTTGGGATTTGCAGTCCAAAGATCTGGCTTCAAATCCTGATTTAACAAATGTAACCTACTCTACCTTGGATTAGTCGCATGAACTTTCTAAGCCCCAAGTCATTCTGCTCTCAAATGAGGAGACTGGATTCACTGACATCTAACATCTTTTCTCAGGATAATGTTTTCAGGTGCATAAAATTAAATACTTAGGACTACAAAGGAAATCAATCATTTGTAATCAGATTTATCAAAATAGTAGAACAGAGATGGACCTTAGGAATTTAGTTCAAATTTTATTTTTTATAAATAAGGAAGCTTAGTAATCAAAGAAATGAAGTAACATATTAAAGATTTCACAGGTAGGCTTTCTTGACCTGTATATTCTGTTGCACACTGAATTCCAATTTATATTTGTTTAAACTGAGTCCTGAATTCTCAGCATCAGAGGGATGTTTTTATATATTTCAATAATCTAAACATGAAATAATGAGGGGCTAGATATTTTTCTAAGAGTAGAATGAGTTGCCCTTTTGGTCAAAATCTTATAAAACACAAAAAAACCCCTCATAAAACTGATCTAATAAAGAAGCAATTATTGGTTCTTATGTGCTAGAAAATATCCTATGTATGAGGATACAAATACATATGAATATACATATGCACAAATACACATGTATATACACATTTATATATATTAACATAAATGTATATATGACAGCTCCAGGAGCTTATCTTTTAATAGGAAAAGACAATGCATACAGTGGAGTGGTAACAAAGAAGGGAAGGTTTTGTTTTTAAGGAGGTTGAAAGTGTAGTGAATGGGATGGCTAATTGAATGATGATGAAGTATAAAAGGCTGAAGCATGGTTTGGGGTCTAGGATCAACTAGTAGATCTAATGGGCTAAGTAAGCTCATTTGCACTTAGTCACCAATAACTTAGTTGGATACCTTCAGAGGTGAGTGAATTAAATTAGCTAGAAATGGGGGCTTGGATTCTGGATTCTTAATATATGGGTCTAGATATCAGATCCAGGTGAGGAGGAACTGGTAAACAGGCAGATTGAGAGGTGTTCTGAATAGATGGTTGGATGGGAAGTAAAAATAAATCAGTGACTCACTTACTTAAAAGCCTATAGGATGAGGGACTGTAGAAGATCATGAGTGGAACTTAAAAAGGGTGACTCACAAGGAGCTGACTAATAATGCTTGCAGAGAGCTTCCAGGGTGTCAGGAGAAGTATTACATAGTCTAGATAAAGTGGCCACAAAGAAGAGTAATAACATGAAACAAGTCCTAATTTCTCCCCATTTTTATCATTTTGCTTGTCAGAGTCTCATCTGGGAAATAATCAGAAAGATTGCACAGGTCTCTGAGAGAGAGTAGCCTGTTACATGTATGTATGTTGGGGGCAGGGGGTGTGTGAGTGTTTGAAGATGGGATCAATTGGGGTACTTAGGTTTTTCAGAAAGGACTAGAACCTCAGGCTTGCTGAGTCCTTTTCAGAACTGTTCATTTACCTTTAGTATCTAGTGGTCAAACTCTTATCTGTGGTTCCAAGAAGCTGTAGCAAACTCAGTGACCATATCCCAGAAAAAGTGTCTTGGCAAGTGAGGTAAACCAAGTTGAGAGTAACCAATAAACCTCCAACCCACTGGTGAGTAAAGGGGTATCTACTTCAAGCCTGTTGAAGACTTTCTACAGTAGAATAGGTAGATGAGAAGAGTTTATTTCAAGAGTCAAAAAGGTAGCTAAAGCAGGCAGTATGGAACACTTAGAGCTTGCTCAGAAATTGAAGATCTCAAGGTCATTTACTATGTCCTGGACTGTCACTAACGACCTTGATATTTCTCTTGCCAATAGAGTTCAATAACTTCTGGAATAGAAAGGGAGACCGACACCTTCATGCAAATCTGCCTCACTTAAACCCACATAAGTCAAGACATTACCCATTATTGGAATAATGTTGGTCCTCTTTGAAAATGAAGAACATACAACAGTGAGATCATATATAAGTTCTTTCTGTATTATTTAATTTTAATTAAAACTGTTCCATGCTTTGATCTTTATGAACTATACTGCTTGTAAGGGGAACTGGTAGCCACCCTTGGTAGGGGAAGGTAGTATAAGACATTGATATTATTAGGTTCTCTCTGGGTGGAGTAAATAAGCCAGAAAAGTGAGAAATATTCAAAGTGTGCCTCAGCTCTTCCTGTCAGAAGAGATCCTCTAACATTTGGACTATAGTTTCTTTTTTTTTTTTTTTTAATGTCATGTCCAATTTGATGATGCTAAGCTCATGTCCAGTTGTAAATCATATGACACTTTGACTCCAAAGACTTTTTTACCAGACAGCTGTCTTAACTTTTAGCTACTTGTGAAATTTCAGGAAAATGTAATCAGATATTTTAAACTTATTTACACTCAGCTGATTAACATTTTCCTGAAGAGTTTTTTGAGGTTTAGAAAAAGAAACAACAAAACCAGAGTTCAAATCAGAATTCTCAAGCCACATTATGAAGAAGTTTAGAGCTTTGGCAAAGCACCTCATTGTCATGGTCTTCTCATCCTTCTGCTAAACAACTGTTAGTTGTCTGGAAAACTCCACAGGTTTCACAGCTACAAGGGAAAACTCTGATAACTTACCATCCTAAGGAGAAGAGGTCAGTTGATGCTGAGTCAAAAACGGAGTGGGGAAGGGAAAGAGATACTATTGGACACTATTCTAAAAAGATGATTTTTTTTTTGGTTCAGACTTGTGATCTTATTGTTACAGGCAACTCATAATTAAAACAGTCCATCTCCAACACAGACCACTATGTTCTTTGTAATTTAACATCTTAGAGGCTTGCCTGGGGCATTGAAGTATTAAAAGTGACTTTTCCAGAGACATGTAACCCAAATATATCAGAGCTGGGACTTGAACAGAGATTTTGCTTATTCTGATATCAGTTATCAATCCACAATGCCATGATGTCTCTAAAAAAATTTTAAAAATAATTTATTTGGGATATAATTATAATTTTATAAGGAATTCTTAGTATGGCTAGTCTCTCCACTGAAGCAGATTGGCAACTCATCCTTAATATATAAATTGCCTGGGGCACTGAGAGTTTAAGTGAACTTATTCTGTTTGTACATACCAAAACTGGAATCCCTGTGTCTGTGATTCTAAAGTGGACCCTCTATTCTTTGCTAAGCTATACTCTCCCCTTAACTTCTTAAATTCTTACAGGAGAAAATCAAAGGGAAATGATATTAATAGCACTTACCGTCCTCAAAGGGTGATTGTGAAGACCTAATGAGATTTTATATATAGGGTATACCAAAAATCTCAGCAGTTTTAAGCTTTAACAACTTCAGAAATATAAATGCCACAGACTTAAAGAGAAAGTCAATATTTGAAAGTTTAGTTATTTAAATTTTTTCGCAGTTGTTTTTGAATTTTGTGAATGTAGGATAATGCATTTTCAATTTCAACTTAATTTTCTGGGTGATGCTTTCTCAAAGTAGTGAATTAATATAGTAGAAGAGGTCCTCTTACTTGGCCATCTCAGTCACTTGATTTATCTTCATTACACTTTTTCTTGTTGGGGTCATGTCAAAACAATCATATACTCATCAAAGGTTTATTCTTAGAATGATCTTAAGACTAGTATCATAAATACAAGCCTTTCAGTAATGGAGCAGCAGCTTTTGATAGTTTTTATAAAACTCAAAAATTAACCATAGCAATGTATAGCACAAGATGATGTCCTGTTGAATGTTAACAAGAAACATCAATATTTTAAAATCTTAGTTAATATTTCAAATTCTATTTTTATAAGTTTGTAGCCTTTATAATTCTGAAGTTGTTAAAACTTAAAACTATGTTAAGTAGTTTTGAGATACTGTGTAAGTGTAGGTGTATATGTGTGTAAACACACATATATATATATCTATATCTAGATTACAATTTGCAAAGCTTAGTGGCTATATAAATACTATGATGATGATGATGATGAATATTATCATGTCATACCTTGAAGCAAAGAATGAACCTCTCATTTCCCCTCCTTATTCTACTACCAAAAGACTTGTTATTACAAGAGACATATTTGATCTCTATTCTCCTTTTGTCATGTAAAGGGAGTTAATGGCCATGCTAATCTTATGTAGGCAGTGACAGGTTATGGAAAAGGCATTGACCTGGAGTCAGGATACCTCTGTCCTAGTCTCCATTCTGCCATTAAATCACAGTGAGACCATGGGCAACAATTCTTGTCTCTGGGCCTCAGCATAAAATGAGGATTACATAATACTGGCCCTGCCATCTTCACAGGGATGGTAGAACAGTGATTAACAGCTCAGAAAGGTGGATTCAGGCTCAGTGTAAGGAAAGCTACTCTAATAATTAGAGAAAGATTAAGGTAGAATAGGCTACTTCAAGAGGTGGTATATTTCTACATGCTGCTAGTCTTTAACTGGAGGATGGCCACTTGTTTGTAAATTTGTGGTCTTTATAATTCTGAAATTGTTAAAACTTAAAACTGCAAAATACTGCACAAATATGGGTGCATATATGTGTAAACACATATATACACATCTATATCTATATTTCAATTTGTAAATGTTAATGGCTATATAAATACTATGATGATGACGATGAAGACAATGATGTCACAACTTGAAACAAAGAATGAACCAAAAAATGAAAGAATAAAGATGTACAAAAGGGATTTCTGTTCAGATAAAGGTTAGACAAAATGGCCTCAGAAGTCTTGTATAGTGCCAAGATGTGCTTTGGTTCTGTATAGAGCCTCATTTCACTTTTAGATAGCTCTAGTTATAAGGAATTTTTTTACATTAAGCTCAAATTATCTATTTTGTCCCTTTAGACCATTATTCCTGGTCCATGTGAAGGCAAACAGTATAGGTCTAATCTGGGCTCCACATGAGTTGACAGCCCTTCAACTATTTGATTCCTCCTTCTTTGTTCTTATCTTTTCCAGTCTAAACATTCTCATTTCCTTATAAAATACGTTTTCAATATTTTCATTAATCTATTTATCTCCCTTTGGATGCTCCCTAACTTGCCAATGTCTGACATAAATGGTGGCCTTCAGAACTCAACACAATATTCTAGTTATTGTCTAACTCATAACCTAACTCAGTGAGTTTTGATATGGAGATGAGAAGAAAGTGCTTGAGCATGGCTTACGTCATTTTCATCCTGAAATTAGGTTTATGTCTTGGGGAGGGCAAGAGGAAAATAGTAATGTCCAATGTTGAATGATAACTCTAAGGCATGATTATGAATACCTTTTTTTTTCCTTCTTCTCCATATTCCGAACCAGAAAAGTAAATGATCAGTAGGAAGAGAAGGGAAAGATTGCATTTTATAGAGAGGCAACTGCCATGCTGGAATTAAGAGACTGATTCGGATTCAAATTTTATTCTGTGCCACTAACTTGCTGTGTGACCTTGGATTCTTGGTACTACACACTGAGAATTCATGGATTCTTGAAATATTAAAATAACTACTTTTCACATCTATCTGGCTAGAGGTACTTTCAAATAAATTGTAGTGGTCTCTGTTGTTCATTCTTTAATTTTGAGAAGGACCAAAAACATCACAATAATGGATGATGCCTTTGCTTCCATGTGAATTGAATTTAAGTGAGACAGAATTGCACAAAATCATCAGCTTCACTTTCTCTTCCACAAAGTGAAGGACAAATGACAAGAAAACTGTCAATAGCCTTGGATGCAATGGATGACCTTGACTTCTTCTATGTCTAATTAAGCTCTAAGTACTCCATAGCACCTTCTTCAGCCACCTTCGTGGCTTGATGGAACAAATTGTTTTCATTCATCCATTCCACCAGAGGAAGTCATTACATGCTTGCGATATATATCCCCCTAGCTCACTATTAGATTTGAGGCTTGTCAGTTACCCTTAATCTGGCCTGCCAACATGGTTTTATCAGGGTGTGACTGCTGGGAAAGTTATAGCTTCTTGGAGCCACAAGTATGAGTTGGGTGAAGGGGGACACCAAAGATAGCCCTGAAAAGGGCTTGACAAACCCTTAGCCCTGAGCTGCTAATTCTTCCTGAGCATCCTATAATGTAAATTGAGGCAATCACTGACTTCAAGTTTCAGTAGTTAATCAAGCAGAGGAAGGAGATGGGTATCATCCTTCTCTGTCTGAAATAGCCAATCATGGAGCTTGTCTGCAGTATAAGCTTACTTACCCTTTACCCATTGTGACTCCTCTACCCCTTTACAGCTAAGCTAAATTAGAAATTCAGCTAAACTCCCAACCTTATTTCTAACTCAAAGGTGCTGTTGAAAAATTCACCATCCTTCATGCCCCATCTCCTGTCTTCTCCTTGCCCTCACAGCATGCCTCCCCAGAAGGTAAAAATGCTGACTGGGATGAAGGATTAAAAAAAAAAGTTTGGAGATCCCTAGTCTAGAGAATGGGCTTCTATACCTTAGCCAGGGAATGCACTATAAATTTCTGTAAGATAGCAGTAGATATAGTGAGAAGATAAACACACCAGTAAAGTGTTGATAGAGATGTGAATTGGGTTCAGTCATTCTTAAGCAATTTGGAACTATGACCACCAAGATTACTAACTTGTATATACTGTTTGATCTAGTGATACCACTAAAGGATCTAAATCCCAAAGAAATGAAAGAAAGAGGAAAAGCATCTTTATATATATATATATATATATATATATATAAGTTTATATTCAAATTTTTTATGTTGAATCCAAAAAACTGGAAAATAGGTACCTATCAATTGTAGAGTAACTGAATAAATTATTGTATGTCAGTTGAATAGAATATTATGTGTAAGAAATGATGAAAGCATGGTTTCAGAGAAATTTGGGAATAATTGTATGATGATATGGAGAATAATTTATACAGTGACAATATTGTAAAGAAAAAAAAAAAGTAGAGCTCTGAACAATACAGTGAGTAAACATGAATTCAGAGACTTTGTGGGCAAACATGCCAGGATAGTTGATAGGCCCAAAGTGTAGAATAAGGGGTACATTTTTGCATGTGGCAAATGTGTAGATTTGTTTTGTTTGTCTATGAGTATTTGTTTCAATAATTGTCTTTTTTAATTTTGGGAGGTATAATTAGGGGGAGAAAAAGAGATAGGTATAAGATTGCCCTCACTAAAAAGAGGGAGAAGAGGGAAAAGAAGGTAATTGAAATATAAAGGCACAGAAGGAAACAAATGAAATGTTAAAAGGAAATTTAGATAGTTGTGGGACAGTTTTGAAAATCAGACTTTAAATTTATTGTGTATTTTTTTAAAGAGCAAACTGGATACATATTTTCATATATAATCTTTTTCTAATATACTTTATATGTAGAAATATTCTTTTTGTGTGTTCATTAAATTCAGCATTAAAAAATTTTAAAATGTGTGTGTGATGTCAATCAAGATCCTAACAAGCTAAATGGTAACATAATTCACAGTATCACTTTCTCTCTGCAGGAAGTTCCTTAAGACAAATGGCAATTGACAAAGCAAATAAAAATTTACTTAAATTGCTTTACTTAAATTTTAACTTTAACTCCTTGGTTTACTAAAATGGAGTAGATCATCTTCTTCAAATTGGCCCCTTAGATAAAGAGAAAAGGGAATAAGGTCAAACAAGAAAGAGAAGGCCAGAGGAGAGGATTGCCTGATGAGACTTGATTTATTTGGTCCTATAAAGAAAAACAGTCATTGAATGGCAGGAATTGCAGAGAATCAGATCTAGGCTTGATGTAAGGAAACCATTTCTACACCTTGAGACAAGACTGTAAATCTAAGTGATTAGAATGCTTAGGAAGATCATAGGTTCTTCATTACCAGAAGTCTTCCAGAAAAAGCTCAATGCCCATTTGTTGCCAGTATTTTTAAAGAAATCCTTGCTCAGATATGGGTATGGAAAGAACACTTTCTACTTTCCAAAGTTGGATTAAAAGAATTACAGATTCAGAGCCAGACAGAAAATTTAGAGATTTCTTAGTCTAATCTCATTACAGATAAAGAAACTGAGGGTTAGGGGAGTTACATGTCTTTGACAAGCCTACAAAAGCAATAACAAATTAAAGAAATAAAGAATAAGCAAGTAAATGAATGAATGGATAATTAAATGAGTGATGGATGGATAGAAAGATAGATAGCATAGGATTGAAATCCAGTTTCTCTGACTTCAAATTCCGGGGTCTTTCCATAAATGTTCATGCTATATCTCTTAGTGCCTTTGTGATCATAAGCAAAGTCAAATAATCTCTCTAAGGCTCAATTTCCTCAACTGTGAAATGAGCAGGTTGGCTGAGGTGATCTCTGAGGTTCCATCCAGTTCTGAGCTTCTGTGATTCCTTATGTTTATGTGCTGTTGTAAAGGCTGACCTTTAAGCCAATCCAAGCTAATGAAATGCATCTGTTCTACCTCCTAAAACACCACCCCTCCTTTTCTCCTGTCATCTCCACCCCAACTTCAATGCTAGGATGCTTATGAGGCTTGGAACCATTGAAAGAGAGTTTAAATGGAGAAGAGAGTGTAGGGGCAGCTACTTATTTAGAAAAGGAGATGAGTTCCCTTCAATTAGAGTAATTAAAAAGCAGTAAAATAAACCACGCAACCCCATGTCTGGGCTAAACAGACTCTTAATGGGTGGTTTGGGCTGGAGAGAGCAGGCCAGGGCCTTGCCTGCCACATCTGGGGTGGGCCAGTGGATATTTGGCTCTGGGGTGAGCTTTGACTAGGAGCAGAGGCACCACATGATTAGGGCTGGGCCAGCCACAGTGTGGGGCTGAGGGAGGTGGCCCAGCAGAACATCAATCACCAATCTAGGGATTGCAGGGGTGAAGGAGCGCCAAGCTCTGTGGTTTCCCTGCCTTCCAAAGCAGGAGGGGTTGGGGCGAGTCCTTCAAGGAGGTCTTCTCAGAAGGGTGTGTAAAGCACACATGTGTGTGTGTATGTGTAGTGTTAATGGTCACAGCTGTGTGGAGACCCTTCTTAGAATCCTGGATTTCAAGCTGGGAAGGACCTTAAAGGTTATTTAATCCCATTCCCTCCTTTTATAGAGGGGGAAATTGAGGTTCAGAGAAACTATCTGACATGTCTAAAATAACATAGATAATAAATGGTAGAAAAGGGATTTGAATCCAGATTATAGGCTCATTGATTCAGAACTGAAAGTGTTACCTAATCTAACTTGATGAAACCAAGAGAGGTTAAATGGCTTATTCTAGATCAAACAAAGTAGCAGAGACAGAATTTGAACTCAGGCCCTATGGTTCCAAATCTAGTACTCTTGTCACTGTCGAGTGGAATGTGTCCTGTGAGGCTGAACATGATAAGGTTTGCCATTACTACATTACTACATCAAGTAGTTATATATATATATATATATATATACACATACACATACATACACATACACACACACACATACACACACACATACATACATATTTAAACAGAAACAAAATAAATGTACAAATGAGAAAAAAAAAATTAGAGCAGAACACCACAAGTAAAATACTGTCATTATTTTGTTAAAGTCTGCATGTGTTTGTATGTACATATTTTCTCTGTAGCAAGCTATAAATATTTGGGGGCATGTGGTTTTATGTAAAGGGCTACAACTGAACAGATGCAAGATAACCTAGCACTTGAAGCTAATTACCAATTGGACAATTCTCTATTAACATGTTTGGAGGATGACCCTACTTAACTATTCTGTGCTGGCTCAATTGGTGGGTGTGGACAAAGAAGGGGAAGTGAGATCAGTGGGTGGAGTAGGAGGAGGAGATTCATTCTTTGGCAGTAGAGAGGAAGGAGGTGTAGAGATTCCTATATCTAATCCCCTGAGAGCGACCCCAAAAGAGCAAGAATTGCTTATCCTGACTCTGGCTGATTCTAAGATATCCAGGGACACAACAATTTTATGTAGGATTTAATTCTTCATTTTATTAGAATTTTTTGTGGGGATTACTCCTAATTTTGTGAGATATATGTATATATTTTAGAATACAATAGCAGTTCATTTTTTCCTCTTTTCTTTTTAAAAATATTTAATTTCTCCTTTATTACATGTAAAAACAATTTTTAACATTAAAAATGCTTTTTATTCCAAATTCTATCCCTCCTTCCCTCCTGCACTATTCCCTGATATAAATTATACATGTGCAATTATGTAAAACAAAGGATATATTTTTTAAAACAAAAAACAAAAGCAAAACCTAAAATACTATAGAGACAGAAATTGTGGGATACATGAAGAGGCATTCTTGGAGCTAGTAAGAATTGGGTTCAGGTCCTATCTTTGATATGAAAAGGTTCTCAACACTTCTCCATGATTGGTATTTACAGAAAAGGGGCTAACCTGCAGTGGTGGAGGGAATTTCCTCATCCCAAAGTTCCCTCTGTTAATAAAATTGCAAGTCTAGTTCCTGACTCATATTAGTTAAAAGTAGAAGGAAACACAGAGATGATTGTTTTTTTTTTTTTACTAGATCAATTTTTATACCTGGAAGGGATCTTTGAGGCCATCTAATCTAATCCCCTTCATTTTATAAATGAGGAAATTGAGACCCAGAAAATTAAATGAGTTGTCCAATATCAAGCAAATGGTAAGTTTCAGAAGCAGAATTCAAATCCTGGTTCTCTGACTGTTTGAGGCCAATTCCTTTGCCTTAGGCAGCTGGTTGTGTAGTAGATAAGACTACTTGGCCTGGACTCAGGAAAACCCAAGTTTAAATCCTACCTCAGACTTAACTAGCTGCATGACCTGGACAAGTCACCTAACTTGTTTGCCTCAGTTTCTTCAACTGTAAAATGGGGATAGTAAAATAGCACCTTCCATGAAGGGTTGTTGTGAGGATCAAATGCAATTATCTGCCTGTCACAAAACAATGTTTTTCCTTCATCCTAAAAGAGAACCATGACATCAGGAAGGAGATGCCATGACTTGAAAGTGAATTGGATTGAAATGAGGGAGGGTTGTGCAGGGTCACTGGTCTTACTTTCCCCTCCAGAGCCGTGGAGACTGGAGATGGATGGCACTGGATACAGTGGGAGACCTTGGTCATTTTAAAGCTAAGGACATTAACAGCTCTAACTAAGGCAATGCCCATTCAGTGATTAAGACTAGGTAAGAAATGAGTCAAAGAATGACCTCTTTTACCTGGATTAAAAAAAAAAAAAAAAAAGTCAATCTGGGAGGGGAAAACCCTTAGGATTTCAGGTTAAACAGAAACAAATGCCATTTATATTTAATCTAAGCCTTCAGGGCACAAACAATGACCAACTGAGGCTTGGATTGGGACTTGTTGGCCAATCAATGAGAGCCAGAGTGATCCTTAAGAAAGAAATCTAGCCTATAAACCTGAGATATCCTGAGAGGTTTTAGTGATCAAAATTTATAATCCCTTGGACAGAGCATCTGCAGGTAAGGGTGTGATACCCTATTTGGACAAAGAAGGAATTGATGAAGGAAGGAAGGAAAGGAAGAAGGAAGTAGAAAAGGAAAGAACAAAGGAAGGAAGAAAGGACAGAAAGAAGGAGAAATAGAAGGAAGGAGGGAAAGAAGGAAGAAAAGAGAGAAGGAAAGAAGGAAAGAGGGAAGGAACAACTGGAATTGGTCAGTAGAGTCTCCGGTGGGACAGGTCATACTACACACAGATTGCTGTTTGTCTTTTGTTCTTGAAAGGGACCACCACATCAGGAAGGGGATGCTGTGACTTGCAAGTGAATTGGACTTAAGTGAGGGGAAAGGAGAGTAAGGCTGGTTTGCCTGGCACATTGTGAGTTCTATATCGATGCTTATTCCCTTTCCCTTACTTAGTGCTGAGTGACTTCCCATATGGCTTTTGTGACATCTCATGGAGCACAGGCTATCCTGAAAGGGCCCAAGTACATTTCTTCTCCAGTTCCTACCATATTTTGGAAAGATGAAGAAACTGAGGTCAGGAGAGAGAAAAACAGCTGTCTTATAAAGAGCAGAGAGGAAATTCTGGGACAAAATCTTCATGTGCATCATCATCATCATCTTCTCCTTCTTCCATGATCACTTGACATTTGTATACTATTTTAAAGTTTCTGAAGAGCTTTATGATCCTTACATTGCCCCCTCATGTACTAGATGACATAATTATCTCCTATTTTTAGATAAGATTCACTTACTCGGAATAGGATCAGCTAAGTAGAACAGTGAATAGAGCACCAGTCTTAAATTAGGAAGACCCACCTTCTTAAGTTTAATTCTTGTTGTTCAGCAGTCATTAGCTGTATGACTCTGGACAAGTCACTTAATTCTGTTTGCCTCATTTTCCTCATTTGTAAAACAAACTAGAGAAGGGTGATACTATCTTTGTCAAGGAAATCTTAAATAGGGTCATAAAGAATAAGATGAGACTGAACAACAGCAATTGCAGGAACAGCAACAAAAAGAAGAAACCCAGAATAACATAGCTAGTTTGGACCCCTTTGGAAAGGCTCCTTTGACAAATATATGCCTTTTACTTTGGTTCCCAAAGAAGGGGGCTGAATCCTGATTTGGATTGGATGCTCTGCCTCCAATCTTAAACCTTATCCTTGGATGCTTTTCTTCACTTACCAGCCCTTGCAGAGAGTGAGAGAATCTTTGGTTGAAGAGTTTGGGGCGGGGGAAGAGTCATTGTGTTTCGGGGATGAAACCTTAGCACTCTTATCCCAACCCAAGGGCTGCTCCCTTGGTCACAAATTTGACTGTTTGGACACAATTCCAACCACTGTTTACTTTCTATGCAAGGATTGCACGTCAGCCTGGCTTTACTGGGTTCCTGCTGGGGTTTGGTGGGTGCTGGAAGCGTCCAGCTCTGGCCCCGCCTGGCTGCTATCTGTGTTTCTCTGCTTCCCTCTCTGACTAGAGGAGAGAATTTGAGGAGAGGAGTCGTGGAAGATGAGCCCATAACATAGGCTGGAGCCAATGTGGAAAGCCCAATTCTGGCTCACAAAGATGGAGGCTGTTGAAGCCAGACCTTTGAAGCCAAATTCAAATTACAGTAGTATTCCAAAACTTCTCAAGTTAGAGGCAAACTCAGAGCTCATCAAGTTCAAGACTAATTGGTATCTGAATGGGATACCCTTTCACAAAGCACCCAGCTAATAAGTCATGCAGACTCTGCCTGAAGATCTTTGTTTTGGAGTTGGAGTCAGAAGTGCTATTAGCTTTGTGATCCTGGGCAAGTCAGTTAAACTGTCTGATCCCTCATTTTCTCATTTGTGAAATAATAAATAATGCTTATACTTTCTACTTCACAAAGTTGCTGGGAAGCTCAAAAGAAATCAAACTTAGGTAAAGTGCTTTAAAAAATAGTCTAGAGTCTGAATCACAGAAAAGTGGCTGATTTGCATTGGTGGTGAGAAAACACAAGTCTGGGTCAGCTTTTCCTAACAAAAAGAAGTCATAGTTTAAAATACTAATAATTAATATAAAATATTAAAATTAATGTTCACTCTTTATCATTATTAGCACTTTACCTAGTTTAATCTCTTTTGAGCCTTTTCACAACCTCACAAAAGTAGGAGCTACAGGCATTTTTATTCCTATTTCACAAAGTAGAAAATTAAAGTTCTGAGATAGTGACTTACACCGTGTCATATAGTCAAATAATTATTAGATTATTAATAATAACTATCATCATCATCATCATCATCATCATCATCTCTCACCAGAGAACCATTTCTGGTTACTTTTCATTATTAGAAAGTTCATTTTTATGTCAGGCTGCCATCTGCCTTCTTGTCTGCAACTTCCATACATTAATCCTAATTCTTAACCAATAAACATTTATTAAACACTTATTATATACCAGGACAGCGAGGTAGTGCAGTAGATAGAGCACTGGGTTTGAAAAGCTTATCTTCCTGAGTTCAAATCTGACCTGAGACCCTTACTAAATGGGTAATTTTGGGTAAGTCATTTAACCCTGTTTACCTCAGTTTCTTCATCTATAAAATGAGCTGGAGAAAGAAATGGCAAACCAATCCAGTATCATTGCCAAGAAAATCCCAAATGGGATCACTAAAAGTCAGACATGTCTGAAAAACAACTTAATTTGAAAATGTGCCAAGCACTTTCAAGCAGAACAAGTAGAATCTTTCTTCCCATGATGATATAAGAAGATATTAGAAGATAGTAAGGACGTCTTTCCCTGCCTAAAACCTAAGGTTTTTATAATTTTTTTCTTTCCTCTATGCATGAATTCCAGAGTGATTTTATTAACTTGTGTACAATCAATAGAATAGGCTCACATTCTGAACAGAATTGGAGGACAATACAACACAAAAATGCAAGGGGCATGTTTTTAGGAGTGTGGGGGGTCAGGTTTGCTATTAGTTGTTTGGGAAAAGACAGTTCTGATGATAAAAGATATTGCTTGTAATAGTAATAATTTCACTGAAGTCATACAAGAACATTCAGTACTTGAAAGCAGTGTGGAGAAACACATTGAAGATTCCTGGTTCTTTCCAGTCATTCTAGCATGTCAAAGTCTCTAGACTAGAACAGTTCAGAAAGTTCTAGTACCTTGGTTCAAGTCCAAACTCAATCACTTGCCATCTGTGTTACTATGAACAAGTCACTTAATTTTGGTCTCAGATTTCTGCAGTGTAAAATGGAAGGGTTAGATAAGGTAGCTTCTTAGGTCCCTTCTAGCTCTCAATATTATGAGCCCTTTTTGATTGACTTCCAATCTGTCCTAAATACATCAGCCTAAACTTAATAGAATATTCCAGATATAGCCTGGTGCCAGCAGAGGACAAGGTTATGGCATTATTCACTCTTCCCATCCTTCTCCTTTTTGGCAGCAAATAATATTTACACAAGAGGGACCAAGAATTGTGTTTGTGTAATCAAAATGAATAGTAGTTGAATCTAGCCAACAGCAAGTTTTTGAGTGAAAATGTCAATTTGTCAACAAGTAATTTATTCATCAAGCACCTACTAAGTGTCAAGCACCAGGCTAAACACAGGGGAATAAAGAAAGGCAAGCAGTCCAGTATAATGGATAAATATAGTGGCTATTGTGCCTGGTTCTGTGAAACAGAGCTCAGAAACTGGTCTATTATTCACAAGACCACAAAGTCCTGGGCTGAAGCAAAGAAGACCACCAGCTATCTAATCATGGACCTCACATTATAAAGCCAATCATCAGTAGTGATCTTGGGACCGAATATTATACTCCCTCTAAATCCTGGCTCATGGTATTGTTGAATGAATCTTCCTAAAACATCATTTTTACAATGTGGTGATGGCTCCCTGCTGTCTATCAGATCATGTCCAAACTCCTCTGGCTGGCATTCAAGGCCCTCTATAATCTGGTCTCCTCCTTTGTTTCTTGTGGTAGAGTAGAAAGAACATTCAATTTGAAGTCAGAAGATCTGGTTTCAGGTTTGTATCCTAATTTTATCACTTTAGTGGGCATTTGTTAAGTTTTAGGTTTGTCATAATTTTATCACTTCATTGGACATTTATTAATCACCTAGGCAGTTAGCTGGCACAGGAAGAGCTGGGTGGCAGAGTAAATAGAGTTCTGGGCCTGGAATCAGGAAAACTCATCATCTTCCTGAGTTCAAAACCAGCTTCAAACAATAGTTGTGAGATCCTGGACAAGTAATTTGACTCTGTTTGCCTCAGTTTCCTCATCTGTAAAATTATCTGAAGGAAAGGGCAAACTACTCCAGTATCTGCCAAGAAAACTCCTAACAGGTTCATGAAGAGTTGGACATGACTGAACATCAACATCTGGGAATATAGAGTCAAAACCCTTGCCTTCAGGACACTTATATTCAACCATATCATAGAAACTGAAGGACTAATGTGAAGGGCAATTTGTTGACAATAAAACACGGGTTCCAGAGGTCATAGAGAAAGATTATGGAAGGAGTGGGATGGAGACACAGGAGGGAAGGGGTTAACATGGATAGGTATGAATGAGTAGCGAGTGAAGGTCAGGGAGAGGAGTTTCTGTTTAGGAATATGCTGCTGTAAGTCATAGGAATTCTGAGAAGGAACCATAGGACAGTAGATTGACATGCCTTTCCCTATGTCAAAAATAGTTTTGGTTTGCTAATGAACTGAGAAAGAGGCAGAAAATGGGACATGGAAGAGAGAAGAATGTACATGGAAGTAGAGCAGATTTCCAATCCAGTGGTCCGGTGGTTAATGTACTTGTCTAGTGAGTCCCAAGATTGGATTATATGGAGGTAAAGCTTGTTTCAGATGCTCATTCTCACTCAGATGAACTCTTCCTCTAACTCCATTATTGAGTAGATTTTCTTCTCTGGTTGAAAGAATAGTTTTAGGGAAGGTCGTTGGACTAATGACCAAGAGAGAACGGGATAGGTGGAACATCATTTGGCTAATCCTTAATCCTACCTGACAATCAAAGCAGTCAGTTACCCTGCTCTGTCTGTCTCTTTGTTTATTCTGTATATTCAAATTGGCAGGACTGATACCTAGGACTCCTAAACTCAGCAAACTTTCTTCATCTAGGTCAAATTTTCCCTTCATGTCTTTTTTCCCTCTTTACATTTTGTATGCCTTGTTCTTTTGGGAGAAGAGGTTGAAGCATTTTTGGAGACTTGACTTCCTCACTTCTTTAATACAGACTTCCTTAGGTACCCAGGGAGAGCTTTGGATGTAACCTTGGCCTTAGACCAATGGGTCAGGAATGGACCTTAGAGACCATCTAGTCCAATTGCATCATTTACCCAAATTAAGAAAATAAGACCCTAGGAGAGGTGATTTATTCACATTAACTCAAAAAACATCAGAGCCAGAGTTAGACCTTGAAGATCACTATTACTTATCACTTAGACCCACTAGTCAAATCATAAACAGTTCTTTCTATTTTACCTCTGAAGACATCTATAGAAATTGGGATCATCGGCATATGTAAAGCTAAGAAATATGTGCTTTCATGTGAAAGTAACTCAGATGATTTAATAAGTCTAACTTTAAAAAGAAAGAAGATTTGGGGAAGAATGTCAATAGTCACACCAACGTTGTTGTTATTGTTCAATTGTTGTTCAGCCGTTTCTGATTCTGTAAGTCCATTTGGGATTTTTTTTGGCAAAGGTATTGGAATGGTTTACCATTTCCTTCTCCAGCTAGTTTTATAGTGAGGAAACTGACTTGTCTAATAGCTCATGACTAGAATGGTCTGAGGCTGGATTTGAACTCAGAAAGATGAGTCTTTTTGATTCCAGGTCTGACTCTATTTACTGCACCACCTAGCTGCCACCCCAACAATAGGTAGAGTTTTTCTGGATGTTTCTGGATTAAAGTAAGCCTGTATCATATCATTCTCAAAAGGATCTCATTGTCTCCTTTGGAAGGGAGTCGACAAGTGGTAACAGTGAAAACCTGAGCTTGGAGACTGGAGAGGTTTATCTGATAAGCTGCGTGATGTTCTTGGCTCCCTCTGGGACCCCTGATTAAGTATCAGAGATGCTAGTTTTTTGTTTTCCTTTAAAGTATACTTTAGAATAGATTTGTCCCTTTCAACTGAAAGGCCTATGAATCCTGATTGAACATTCCCAAATAGCTCTGATACCTCTCTCCACATAAACTTCTTTTATATCTATATCTACCTGATAATACCTAAAATCTGGGATTTTAAAGAGGAATTTTCCATTTTGTTTGTTCCCAGATGCATAATGAAACCACAGAATCATAGGCTTAGAATTTGAAGGGATCTTGGCATAAATGAGCGTGGTTCTTTGTCTTGGACATTAGTAGTTAGCATTTTTCCCTGATGGAATAGAATTTCTCCACTGGTAATTTGCAAAGTGCAAACCTGGGATAGGGAAACAGATTGGCTCTGTGATTTCACTGGTTTGGCAAACACCCTCTGCTAGTGCAGGCTGCCATGGTAGATAAAAAGTAGCCCTTTAAGTCAAAAAGATCTGAATTCAGATCCTACATCTAATATTGCTTGGTCAAATCATTTAAACCTCTACTACTACTACTACTGTTGCTGCTGCTGCTGCTGCTGCTGCTGCTGCTGCTGCTGCTGCTGCTGCTGCTGCTGCTGCTACTACTAGTAGCCTCAACTACTTTCTAAGAGCAAAAGTTCCATAGTCTGGAGTCAGCCTGGTTTCAAGTCCAAGTCCTGATACTGGACTTTCAATAAGCAAATGAAAAAATTAAGGTTCTGAGGTAGTGACTTATACAATGTCATATAGTCAAATATTATCAGATTATTAATAACAGCTATAATCTTCCTCCTCTTCCTCCTTTTTCTACTTTCTTCCTCCCCTGTTTCCTCTTCCTCTTCCTCATCATTATCCCTAACCAGAGAACTCATTCCATTTCTGATTAGTTTTCATTATTAGAAAGTTCATTTTTATGCCAGGCCACCATCTGTCTTCTTGTTGGCAACTTCTATATATTAATCCTAATTCTCAACCAAGCAATCAATAAACATTTATTAAGAATGTACTATGTACTATGGGGTAGTTAGGTGATACAGTAGATAGAGTTCTGGACTGGAAGTCAGGAAGACTCAACTTCCTGAGTTCAAATATGGCATCAGTCACATACTAGCTGTGTGCTCCTGGGCAAGCCACTTAACCCTGTTTGCTCAGTTTTCTCATTTATAAAATGGGCTGGAGAAGGAAATGGCAAACCATTCTGGTTTCTTTTCCAAGAAAACCCCAAATGAAGTCACAAATAATCAGATATGACTAAATGACTGAACAACGCTATATGTTGCTGGATGCTGTACTGTACTGGATGCTGAGGATGCAAAGACTGAAATGACAAAGAATCTCTGCCTTTATGCAGCTTATTCTCTACTGGGGGGGCAATAATAGGTACCTATATATTTCAATATAGACTAAAATAAGTTACTTTTTATATAGCCCTTTAATAAAGTACTTCATAAATATTATTTTATTTAATCCTGACAACAACACTGAGGAAACACAAGAAGAAACTGAGGCAGAGACAGGGATTAAATGATTTATGGTCATAAAACTAGTAAATGTGTGAGGAAGGGTTTGAAACGAGGTTTTTCAGGTCCAGTCCTCAATTTACAATGTCACATTTTTTTTAGTGCCAAGTTTTTTATCTGCAATTTTTATAACAACTCTTTTATTGTTTTGTGATTATTCTTTTCACTAACATTTTTGTAGTCATTGTCTATTTTGTTTTCTTGATTCTGCTTACTTTACTTTGTATCAGTTCATGTAAGTCATTCTGTTTCTCTGCATTCATTATATTGCCATTTATTTTAATACTAGAATTTTCAATTATATTAAAGTACTACACAATTTTTTTTCCTTTGGTATTTTTTACTGTTTTATTTTTTCTGGTTATACACATACATTAATTTTTTATATATTTCTTTATGAATTATGTTGGGAGAGAAAATTCAGGACAAAAGAGAAAAACCACGAGAGAAAAAAAACAGAAGAAAAGTAAAAGTGAACAAGGCATGTGTTGATTTACATTCAATCTCCATAATTCTCTCTCTGGATGCAGATGACATTTTCTATCCAAAGTTTATTGGGATTTGTAGAAGGCAGGACTCTGGAGAAGTATGGATCCTTACAACAAGTTGTTAATTCAATGGAACTGATGAGATGATGCTCTTTAGTATACATATACTTAGTTGTTAGGTTCTTACTAAGTGCTAATGAGATAATGAGATATTAGGTTCTTACTAAGTGCTAAGTCAGTACTTCACAATTCTCTTTAACTGGCCTTTAAGGGCAGTTTTACCCCTGTGAACTCCTAGGGAGGAGCTTACATGTTTAGGAGGAGCAAGTTCATTGATTGAAGTATTTCTTCCCAGAAGCCCTTGCATTATCCCACGACCATTCTCTGGGAGGATAAAAGAGGGCGGCACTTGAGAGATAGAGAGTCTTGTCTGGACCAGATCTGGGGTGGCTCTCTGGAGGAGAAAGAGTCTTGACTCTAGGTCAGAGTTGGAGCAGCTCTCTGGAGGAAGAAGAGTTTGGCCAAGAGATTGAGTTAATGACAGCAGATCTCCTCCCAGAGAGCAATCGGCAGTCTCTGGAGACAACAGCACATTACGTATTGGCATCCACAATGTGGGGCAAGAACTTTTGCTTATCCTGGCAAGGACTTATTCTGAGCCCTTCAGAGGAGCTAGACCGGACCTTCGCACTTAGTATTTAGCATGGTGATGTAATGGTTCTCTAGTTCACCACATACATAGTGTGCTGTAATGACATAATCATGCCAAAGTATTTAAGGGCTGAGAAGAACTGGAAATGAGACATTCCATTTTTGACCATCTTCTTGGTGGCTCTCCAACCTCCTATACTCCTCTACTAAGATCAAGACTGGTACTGAGATCCTCCAGAGAGCTAGCCTGCACATTACAGGAATTGCCTTGGATCATTGAACTGTTGAGAAGAACTAAGTCGGTCATAGTTGATCATTGCACAATCTTGCTATTACTGTATACAATATATTCCTGGTTCTGCTTGTTTCACTCAGCATCAGTTTGTGTGAATATTTCCAGCTCTTTCTAACAGCCAATTCATAATTTTTTTATAGAACAATATTACTCCATTATTTTCATATAACTTATTCAGTCATTTCCAACTACAAAAAGAATTACTACAACATTTTTGCACATGTTGATACTTTTCCCTCTTTTATGATTTCCTTGGGATACAATCCAGTAGTAGAACTGCTGGATCAAAGACTATGCACAGTTTGATAGCCCTTTGGGCTTAGTTCCAAATCACTCTCCAGAATGGTTGGATCATTTCACAACTCCACAAACTATGCATTAGTGTCCTAGTTTTGCCACATCCTCTCTAGTATTTATCATTATCTTTTCCTGTCATCTTAGCCAATCTAAAAGGTGTGACCTTGTACCTCAATAATTTGTATTTCTCTGATTAATAAATTATAGTATTTTTTTCATATAGCTATAGGTGGCTTTAATTTCATCATCTGAAAATTGTCTATTCATATCCTTTAACCATTTATAAATTGGGGAATGAATGACTTGTTTTCTTATAAATTTGACCCAATTCTTTATATATTTTAGAAATGAGACCTTTATCAGAAACACTGGCTGTAAAGATTTTTTCCCCAGTTTTGTACTTCCCTTTTAATCTCATTTATGTTGGTTTTGTTTGTGCAAAATATTTTTAATTTAATGTGATCAAAATTGTGCATTTTGTATTTCATAATGTTCTCTAGTTCTTCTTTGGTCATAAATTACTTCCTTTCCCAAAGATCTGAAAGGTAAACTATCCCTTATTCTCCCAATTTGCTTATAGTATCACCCTTTATGCTCAAATCATGGACCCATTTTGACCTTATTTTGGTATGTGAAATGTAGGTCTAAGCCAAGTTTCTGACTTTTCCAGTTTTCCAAAGAAACCTTGGGATTTGGTGAGTTCTTATAGTGACATATATCTAAGCTATTCAACTTATCTGTCACTTTTTCTTAGCTAGTACCAAATGGTTTTGATGACTGATGCTTTGTAATATAGTTTTAGGGATGGTACTGCTAGGCCACCATCCTATGTTTTTTTTTTATTTTTTATTTATTTTTTATTAATTCACTTGATATTCTTGACCTTTTATTCTTCCATATGGGTTTTGTTATTATTTCTTCTAGCTCTATAAAATAATGTTTTGGCAGTTTGATTGGTGTGGCACTGAACAAGTAGATCAATTTAAGTAGAAGTGCCATTTTGTTAAATTACCTATGAGCAAATGATAGTTTTCCAATTGTTTAGATCTGACTTTGTTTTTGTGAGCAGTGTTTTGTGTTCATACAGTTCCTGAGTCAAGTGCCATCTTTTTATACATCAACTTTTCTAGAGTAGTACATTAGACAAATGTGAAGGACCAGTCTGTATAATAAAAATAACATTCTAAAGACCATTCCAAATAAATGGCTCTTTATCAAGTTGTGGAATCAGAGGTTGTGCTAGGGGATCCCAACCTTTGGAAGGCCCCACCAGAAGAAGAAAGTAATGGCCCAGTGATAGGTATTGCCTGATAAGTCCCAGCCTCCCTAGGTTCAGAAGGCTCTTTAGCAGAAGGGTAGCCTCCTGGGAGATACATTCTTTTTTCAATGCCAGCAACACATGAGCCACAGATTCCAGTGACCTTAGAGGCCATCTAATACAATACAGAGATAATACAAATAGAACAATTTGTAAACCTCAAAGTGCTATGAAAATGTAAATTATTTTTATCATACCTGATCTAGAGCCTCCCTAAATGTTATCATTAAATACTCTTCTAGTCTTTGCTTCAAGATCTCTAGCAAGGGAGGCACCTGCTACTTCCTGAGGCAGTGCATTCTACCTTCTACTGCTAAGGGTTAGCAAATATGTTCCTAACTTCAAACCTAAGTGTGTCTTTTTTTTTTCTAGTCATAGTGCTTAATTATTCTCTCTTCTGTATGTCAACTCATTATATACTTGAAAATACCCTTCACTGTCCTTCTCAACATCTGAGCCTCCATAATTCCTTAGGAGATAATAATATCAACTAAGATGTGAAAAAGATGTTATCTTTGTGTGAGATGAAAACACCTTGAGTTCTATTCTTTTTTTCAGAGATTTGCTGGCTATGTGACTCTGGGTAACTCATTTAATTTACAGGTGACAAAATCAAGAAAGTTGGATTTGATGATCTCTAAGATCTTATTCAGTCTCAAGCATATGCTTCTATATATGAAATCCAGGATCCTAGAAATACAATATAAAGAGAACCAACAGTCAGTGGGGGAAAGCCAACAATGAAGGGGGGCTTTGTCCTACAGAGCATTTTGGCTCAAACTTCTTTAATTCAGCAGCCAGGAGACTCATCCAAGAAGTCAAAGTGAAGGCCAAATTCTTCCCCCTGCTCTTGACAAACAACAGATGAAAGCACAAAAAAGCAAGAAAAGGCAACAAACAACCATCACAAAAACAAAACCAAAAAAACCCTCCAAAACATTGTGTGAGTATGTACATTGCAAGGCTCTGTGTAGAAGTGACAAATCTCTTGCATGTCTATATCAAGTGCTTATCCTACAGTTGAATTGCCACACATTTCCTATGATATTTTTCTAGTGCAAGTTATTTATGACTTTCCAAAGAATTCACATTTCTGTAAAATTGCCATCATTTTGTGAGAAATCTCACATTTTTAGGTCCTCCCCCCAATTATTTCTCCCAGTTGGTGTGATGCTCTGTCTGTCCCATATGGTGAGTGTGTGAGAAGGCTTACGGGTGGGAAGGGATTCTTTTCATTTGGGCTGTTTCCCTGAAAATTTATTGTCACAAAGTTGCTTCATAGTATGTGTAATTCCTCTGGGGGAACAAGTGTGGGTGGTGAAGCTGCCTACAACTGGGAAAGGAAATTGTCTTCCATATTTAGTCTGGCTCTGACTGCATGGGTTATGCTAAACAAATGTTAATTAATAATAACGTGATAGAAAAATGGATTTGGGACAAACATGCAATGCCTAATGACACTTGAGGTTCCTCTCATATAAATCATGCCACAAATTTACTGCAGCTATCTCTGAATCAAGCCAATATTTCTGGTTTTACAGAGACTTGGGGCAGTCAACAAAAGGGAATTAGAGCTGTGTCTGTTTTGACAAAATTGTTCAAATCAACTCAATTCTCTAATCCTTAGGTCATATGGAACTAAGCATGCTGTTTGGAGTGGTGATACCTACATATGGCTGTCTTCTATGGGCATACTTCCTTCTTTCTTGGAGAAGCAAAGTAGCAAAGCACATAGCACAATAGACTTGGAGGGAAAAAATACCTGCCTCAAATACTAATTAACTGTATGACTCTGGACAAGTACTTAATTTAATTTCTCCCAGCCTCAGTTTCCTTGTCTATGAAATGGAAGTAGTAGCAGCATCTACTTTACAGGACTATTGTGAAAATCACATAGTGATATATGCAAAGTGCTTTGCAAACCTTAAAAGGCCATATAAATGTCAGTTATTATTTTCCAAAGATGAGGAACTACATGACTTTTGAAGCAGGTAGGTGGTAGAGTGCTAATCCTGAAATCAGGATAACCTTGAGTTCACAATCTAGTCTTAAGCATTAATTGTATGAACCTAGGCAAGTCATTTAACCCCCTGACTACCACAACTATAAAATGGGGATAATAATATAACCTACCATCAAGGGTTATTGTGAAGAAAAAATAAAAGAATATTTTCAGGGTACTTTACAAACATTAAAGCTTCATATAGATGTTGCTTCTTTTTCTTTTTGCCTCCTCTCCTTTCTCTTTCTCTTCTTCTTCCTCTTCTTTCTCCTCCTCCTCCTCCTTCCTATATTGATATGTCTGAAGATATTAAGGTTCCTGACCAATAGGATTGCAGATCTAAAGGAGCTGGAAGGAACTGCATAGACCATCTGATCCCAGCTTGTGGTATCTGAAGCCCCTCCAAATTTTTGTGACTTGCCCAACCAGATCACCCAGGCAGTAGAAGACAGGATTTATATTTGGATCCTCTGACTTGAGATGCAATGTTTTTGTTGTTGTTTTGCCATGCCACATTTTACTGATTGTGAAAAGAATAATTGTGATCCCAAAGAAGGAAAAACCAGTCCTAGGCAAATTGTGAAGGAAGCAAGATTTTTCAGGACCTCCTTCTCATCTTCCTCTTCTTCCCTCTACCTGACCTTCCCCTCCTACTTTCATGGAAGCTCTGATGGTTCTCTGCCTCAGCTTCTCTATGTTTCTGTACCATGGTTGAGAAGAATGGTTGGACAGTAGAATAAGAATACTCCCCACTTATTAGCCATGTGATCATGTGTAAGCTTCTTAGCCTCTCCACATGTTAAATTTTCATCTGTACACACCTGGCACAAAGTCACCTATTCTTTGATCTAATGATGAAATAAAGTAAGTCAAGGGAAACAGTGGATAGATTAAGATTGTAGAATGCCTTTGGTTCGGATTGGTCTCTCACTTAGCTCTGTGACACTGGACAAACCACTTAATCTCTATATACTTCAGTTTTCTAATCTCTAAAATAGAGATAATAGACCCTACCTCTCAGATTTATTGTAGGATAAAATTAAATATTTGTAAAATGCTTTGCAAACATTAAAGTTTTACATACACACACATATACACCTCACACACACACACACACACACACACACACACACACACACACACACACACACACACACACACAGAAGTGCTAGCTCATTATTATGTTGGTTATAATGAATTTGAAAGAATTTTACCTGAGCATTCTGGGAAGGTGGTAGAGTACCATTAGAAAATTTCAAACTCTCCAGATTTCCCCTACAAACAGAATAAATTGCACCTCAGGGGGAATATAGATTGGTTAAAAAACCAACAAAACAAAACAAAGAAGACTTTGGGGTGGAATAGGGGTCCTCCTGAGACACTAGAGAAAAATCAGAAAAAAAAAATTTAGGACAGGGTTTAATCAGTGTGAATTGCAAACACCTTCAGGATAGCCCTGCAGTAACAGCCAGTGGGAACCCTGAGGTTAGTTGAGTTTGACTGGAATGAAGGTTGAGCCCAAACCACAAGAAATTTCACTTCCTGGGCAGTGAAAGGAATAGGGGTCTGAGAAGTCTGGAAAGAGTGAAGGAACTTCAGCTGATTAGGAACACCAGGCCTACCTGTGGGCAGAGACACAGCCCTGGATAAGAAGGAAGCAGCACAATAGGTGAGTGCAGAAGTAGTGAGGCAGCGATGCCAATGGCTGCCAGCACTTACACGAGGAGGAAGCTCTTGGTTTGAGATTTGAGGTTACAAAGAGAGCTGAGGTGAAACTAGAGATACCATCCCCCCAAGCCCAGGATTAGAGGTGCTTACCCAAATAGTTCTTATTTTTTAAAAAATGAACCCACAAAAAAGAAGGAACCAACAATTGAAACTTATTGTGGGAATAGGGAATATCAGGTTTTATTTTCAGAGGAAAACACTGAAGTAACAAAAAAAGGCTTCTTCTATCCCAAGAATAATGTTAAATTCCTTCTGCCCAGAAAGAATTTATAAAAGAACTCAAAAAATACATTAAAAGTCAAATGAGATTGAGAAAAATCTAAAAAAAGGAAAGAAAAATAGGAATATTGTAGAAAGAAAGTCAACCAACTAGAAAAAGAGATTCAGAATCTTAAAGAGGAAAATAATACTTTGAAAATTAGAATTGGACAAGGGGAAGTCAATGAAACTAAAAGAGACCAAGAAATAACAAAATAGAAAATAAAGAATGAAAAAAAATAGAAGACAATGTGAAACATCTTATAAGTAAAACAGAGAAAAGACCAAGAAGAGAAGAAACCTTGGCACAGTAATATGAGTAATAATGAAAGAAAATTGTTCTGATGGGTACTTTGCAAACATTAAAAGTTTTATATAGTTGCTTCTTCTTCTTCTTTTTGCCTCTTCTCCTTTCTCTTTCTCTCTTCTTCTTCTTCCTCCTCCTTCCTGTACTGACATGTCTGAAGACATTAAGGTTCCTGACCAATAAGATTGCAGACCTAGAAGAGCTGGAAAGAACTGCATAGATCATCTGAGGACCAATAAGAGGAGAAAATAAAAATAGAAAGAAAAAAATCTACCCATCACCACCTCAAAAAAAAAAAACCCACATAGGAACATTCTCTTTAAATTGTAAAAGCCCAAGATCAAAGAGAAAATTTTTACAAGAAACAAAGGAACAAAAACCCAATTCAAATATGCTAGAGTTACAATTAGAATTATATCAGATTTATCAGCAATTGCAATAAAAGATTACAAGTCCTGAGTCATCATTCAATTATCATTATATATCACCAATCAAAAGAACTAGGGCTGAAACAAAAAAAACATTATATCCAGCAAAACTAATTATAATACCAAATGACAAAAAAAAGGACATTTCATGAACTTACAGATTTTCAGGAATTTGTCTCAACCAAACCTGAACTTAATAGAAAATTTAACATATAAGAGCTAACATCAAAGACTAATTTCAAGGGACATAATAAGGACAAACTATTTATGTTTTATATGTGGAAATGTAAACAATATGCCAAGAGTGACATTAGTAATTGACTAATTCAAAAGAAAATTGGGGAAGAGCTGAGTGTATCTGACTCTAAACAAGGAAAACTGTCTAGGAAAGGGAAAAATAATAATTATATTATACAATTGAAGTACAGAGGAAGAAATGATACAGATTAGAAGAGGGTAAAGGATTGGTAGTTCTGAAAATTTAGTCATGTTAGGAATGGGTTAAATAGGGAACAATCCACACACACATATTCATATAAAATATATGTGTGTATGTGTGTGTGTGTGTACATATATATATATATATACATATATATATATATTATACACATATACATATATGTATAATATATATATATATATGTATATATATATATATATATATATATATATGTATATATACATAAAAGCATACCAAAGCATCCAGTGAAGATGGCTGGAGAACAACTCTAGGATAAAATTCTTTCAAATGTGTATGTGTGTGAAACTTTAAGATTTCTAAAGAACTTTAATATATTATCTAATTTTAACCTATAACAAACTTCAGAGGAGGTCCTGTTATTCTGAAAATACACAAATATATATATATATAATTGTAATGATTTATATTTATATATAGATGATTATATACATATGTGTGAATGTGTGTGATATACCAAATTATATTCGCACATATATAACAAACACACATATATAAGTATGTATGAGAAAGTAACAGAAATAGTGAAGAGAGTCAGAGGCAAATGACTGATCTTATATATCCTTACAAATAGTCATATAGAGGTGATTAAATATATATCTATGTATATGTCTATACCTGTCTGGACTTTTTGTCATGAAGAAATCGAGTTCAAATTCTGCTTAGATACTTATTAGTTATATGAAAGTCAAGCCACTAAACATCTTCCAGCCTCAGTCTCCTTATCTGTGAAATAGGGATAATGACTGCACTGACCTTCTAGGCTAACAACAAGTCATGTAAATCTTTCCGGGTTTTTCTGGGAGCATCCTGCTCATTATGTCTTTTTTTTTTTTTTTTTTTTTTTTTTTTTTTTTATCAACAAATTTAATTTTTTTTTTATTATTATATATATATTTTATAATATTATCCCTTGTATTCATTTTTCCAAATTGCCCCCCCTCCCTCTATTCCCTCCCCCCGACGACAGACAATACCATACATTTTACATGTGTTACAATATAGTCTAGATACAATACATGTGTGTGAATATCATTTTCTTGTTGCACAATAAACATTAGAATCCGAAGGTACATGCAACCTGGGCAGACAGATATTAGTGCTAACAATTTACATTCGCTTCCCAGTGTTCCTTCTCTGGGTATAGTTATTTCTGTCCATCATTGATCAACTGGAGGTGAGTTGGATCTTCTTTAAGTTGAAGATTTCCACTTCCATCAGAATACATCCTCATACAGTATTGTTGTTGAAGTATACAGTGATCTTCTGGTTCTGCTCATTTCACTCAGCATCAGTTGACCTAAGTCTCTCCAGGCCTCTCTGTATTCCTCCTGCTGGTCATTTCTTACAGAGCAATAATATTCCATAACCTTCATATACCACAATTTACCCAACCATTCTCCAACTGATGGACATCCATTCATCTTCCAGTTTCTAGCTACAACAAAAAGAGCTGCTACAAACATTTTGGCACATATATGTCTCTTTCCGCTCTTTAGTATTTCTTTGGGATATAATCCCAGTAGTAGCGCTGTTGGGTCAAAGGGTATGCACAGTTTGATAACTTTTTGGGCATAATTCCAGATTGCTCTCCAGAATGGCTGGATTCTTTCACAACTCCACCAGCAATGTATCAGTGTCCCAATTTCCCCACATCCCCTCCAACATTTGTCATTATTTGTTCCTGTCATCTTAGCCAATCTGACAGGTGTGTAGTGGTATCTCAGAGTGGTCTTAATTTGCATTTCTCTGATCAGTAGTGATTTGGAACACTCTTTCATGTGAGTGGATATAGTTTCAATTTCTTCCTCTGAGAATTGTCTGTTCATATCCTTTGACCATTTATCAATTGGAGAATGGTTCGGTTTCTTATAAATTATGGTCAGTTCTCTATATATTTTGGAAATGAGACCTTTGTCAGAACCTTTGTTTTTAAAAATATTTTCCCAATTTGTTACTTCCCTTCTAATCTTGTTTGCATTAGTATTATTTGTACAGAAACTTTTTAGTTTGATGTAATCAAAATCTTCTATTTTGTGATCAATAATGATCTCTAGTTCTCCTCTGGTCATAAATTCCTTCCTCCTCCACAAGTCTGAGAGGTAGATTATCCTCTGTTCCTCTAATCTATTTATTATCTCCCTCTTTATGCCTAAATCATGGACCCATTTTGATCTTATCTTGGTATATGGTGTTAAGTGTGGATCCATATCTAATTTCTGCCATACTAATTTCCAGTTTTCCCAACAGTTTTTTCCAAATAATGAATTTTTATCCCTAATGTTGGAATCTTTGGGTTTGTCAAAGATTAGATTGCTATAGATGTACCCTTTTTTGTCCTTTGTATCTAATCTGTTCCACTGATCTACCGGTCTATTTCTTAGCCAATACCAAATGGTTTTGGTGACTGCTGCTATATAATATAGCTTTAGATCGGGTACACTTAGACCACCTTCCTCTGAGTTTTTTTTCATTAGTTCCCTTGCAATTCTCGACCTTTTATTCTTCCATATGAATTTTGTTGTTATTTTTTCTAGGTCATTAAAATAGTTTCTTGGGAGTCTGATTGGTATAGCACTAAATAAATAGATTAGTTTGGGGAGTATTGTCATCTTTATTATATTCGCTCGGCCTATCCAAGAGCACTGAATGTCTTTCCAATTATTTAAATCTGATTTTATTTTTGTGGCAAGTGTTTTGTAATTTTTCTCATATAATTCCTGACTTTTCTTTGGTAGATGGATTCCCAAATATTTTATACTCTCAACATTTGTTTGGAATGGAATTTCTCTTTGTATCTCTTGCTGTTGCATTTTGTTAGTGATATATAAAAATGCCGAGGATTTATGTGGATTTATTTTGTATCCTGCCACTTTGCTGAAATTTTGAATTATTTCTAGTAGCTTTTTAGCAGAGTCTTTGGGGTTCTCTAAGTATACCATCATGTCATCTGCAAAAAGTGATAGTTTAATTTCCTCATTTCCTACTCTAATTCCTTGAATCTCTTTCTCGGCTCTTATTGCCGAGGCTAGCGTTTCTAGTACTATATTGAATAGTAATGGTGATAGTGGGCAACCTTGTTTCACTCCTGATCTTACTGGGAAAGGTTGCAGTTTATTTCTATTGCATATTATGCTTACTGACGGTCTTAAATATATACTCCTGATTATTCTAAGGAATAATCCATTTATTCCTATACTCTCAAGAGTTTTTAGTAGGAATGGATGTTGGATTTTGTCAAATGCTTTTTCTGCATCTATTGAGATGATCATATGGTTCTTATTAATTTGATTATTAATATGGTCAATTATATTAATAGTTTTCCTAATATTAAACCAGCCCTGCATTCCTGGAATAAATCCTACTTGATCATAGTGTATTATCTTGGAGATAATTTTCTGAAGTCTTTTTGCTAATATCTTATTTAAGATTTTAGCATCAATATTCATTAAGGAGATTGGTCTATAATTTTCTTTCTCAGTTTTCGATCTACCAGGTTTAGGTATCAGTACCATGTCTGTGTCATAAAAGGAATTTGGTAGGACTCCTTCATCCCCTATTTTTTCAAATAATTTATATAACATTGGGGCTAATTGTTCTTTAAATGTTTGGTAGAATTCACATGTGAATCCATCTGGCCCTGGGGATTTTTTCCTGGGGAGTTGATTAATAGCTTGTTCTATTTCTTTTTCTGAAATGGGACTATTTAAGCAATTTATCTCCTCCTCTGTTAATCTAGGGAGCCTATATTTTTGGAGGAAGTCATCCATTTCACTTAAGTTATCAAATTTATTGGCATAAAGTTGGGCAAAGTAACTCCTTATTATTTCTCTAATTTCCTCTTCATTGGTGGAAAGATCCCCCTTTTCATTTGTAAGACTATCAATTTGATTTTCGTCTTTCTTTTTTTTGATCAAATTTACCAAAGGTTTATCTATTTTATTGGCTTTTTCATAAAACCAACTCTTGGTTTTATTTATTAATTCAATAGTTTTTTTACTTTCAATTTTATTGATTTCTCCTTTTAATTTTTGTATTTCGAGTTTAATTTTTGGTTGGGGGTTTACAATTTGGTCTTTTTCTAGCCTTTTAAGTTGTAAGCCCAATTCGTTAATCTTCTCTTTCTCAATTTTCTTCAAATAAGCCTCTAAAGATATAAAATTTCCCCTTATTACTGCTTTAGCTGCATCCCAAAGATTTTGATATGATGTCTCATCATTATCATTATCTTGGGTGAAATTATTAATTGTTTCTATAATTTGCTCTTTCACCCAGTCATTCTTTAAGATGAGATTATTCAGTTTCCAATTACTTTTTGGTCTATTTACCCCTAACTTTTTACTGAATGTAGCTTTTATTGCATTGTGATCTGAGAAGAAGGCATTTATTATTTCTGCCTTCCTACATTTAATTTTGAGATCTTTATGTCCTAGTATATGGTCAATTTTTGTATAGGATCCATGAACTGCTGAGAAGAAAGTATATTCCTTCCTATTGCCATTCAGTTTTCTCCAAAGGTCTATCATACCTAGTTTTTCTAATGTTCTATTTACTTTTTTAATTTCTTTCTTGTTTGTTTTGTGGTTTGATTTGTCTAAATCTGAGAGTGCAAGGTTGAGATCTCCCACTATTATAGTTTTACTGTCTATTTCTTCTTGCAGTTCTCCTAACTTTTCCTTTAGAAAGTTAGATGCTATACCACTTGGTGCATATATGTTTAGTATTGATATGGCTTCATTATTTATGCTACCTTTCAGCAGGATATAGTTTCCTTCCTTATCTTTTTTAACGAGATCTACTTCTGCTTTTTCTTGATCTGAGATAAGGATAGCTACCCCTGCTTTTTTGGCTTTACCTGAAGCATAATAGGCTCTGTTCCAACCTTTTACCTTTACTCTGTATGTATCTCCCTGCTTTAAGTGTGTTTCCTGTAGGCAACATATTGTAGGGTTCTGCTTTTTGATCCAATCTACTATCCGTCTCCGTTTGATGGGATCGTTCATCCCATTTACATTTACAGTTAAAATTACTAATTCTGTATTTCCTGCCATCGTATTATCCCCAGCTTATGCTTTTTTCCCTTGACCCCCCTGATCCCCCTCCCCGATATTTAATTTACAGACCCCCCTTGTGCCGCACAACCCTCCCTCTTTTTTTTTTTGGATCCCTCCCCCCTCCCTCCAAGTCCCTTCACTTATTCTCCTTTTCCTTTTCCCTTTTCCTCTCCCCCCTTTTAATGAGGTGAGAGAAAATTCTCTGAAAAACAAATATGTTAATTATTTACTCTTTGAGCCTCTTCTGATGAGAGTAAGATTCACACAATGATTCTCCCCCTCACTAAGTTCCCTCAGATATGGTGTATTTTCTATGTCTCTTCCTGGGATGTAGTTTCCCTCTTTTTATCACTCCTTCCCCTTTTTCTGAACCGACCTCCTTCCCTTTACTACACCCCCCTTTTTTTCTTTTATATCAGTAAAATCAAATTATCCTTGAGTATTTTTTATATACCCACAACAGAGTTACAGTTCTCAAGGGTTCTGTGTACCTTTTTCTGTTTCTCTTCAGTCTTGTGGATGTAGATCAAATTTTTTGTTTAAGTCTGGTTTTTTTCTTAGAAACATATAGAATTCCTCTGTTTCATTGAATGACCATCTTCTTCCATGGAAAAAGATGCTAAACTTAGCTGGGTAGTTCATTCGTGGTTGCAGTCCTTGATCTTTTGCCTTTCGGAATATCAGGTTCCAGGCCCTTCTATCTTTTAATGTGGAGGCAGCCAGATCTTGGGTGACCCTTATTGTGGCACCTTGGTATTTAAATTGTTTTTTTCTAGCTGCTTGCAGGATTTTCTCCTTTGTGTGGTAATTCTGCAGCTTAGCCACAATATTCCGTGGTGTTCTTTTTTTAGGGTCTATTTCAGAAGGAGTTCGATGAATTCTTTCCACATCTACTTTCCCTTCTGTTTCTGTTATCTCTGGACAGTTCTCTTTGATAATTTCCTGTAAAATAGAATCTAGGCTCTTTTTTTGGTCATAGTTTTCGGGAAGTCCAATAATCCGCAGATTATCTCTCCTAGATCTATTTTCCAGGTCTATAGATTTTCCCAGTAAGTATTTGACGTTGTTCTCCAGCTTCTCATTTTTTTTGTTTTGTTTGACTGATTCTTGGGTTCTCTGTGAATCATTCATTTCTATTTGTTCCATCCTGACTTTTAAGGAGTTATTTTCTTCTTTCACAGTTTTTAGTTCTTTTTGTAAATGCCCAATTTCGTTTTTAAATGAGTTATTTTGCTCTATTGAATTTTTTTCCATTTCCCTAATTTTTTTTTTTTGAGAATTATTTTCTTTTTCCAATTCAGAAATTCTATTTTCTTGAGACTTTTTTATCTTTTCCAATTCAGAAATCCTACTTTCCTGTGTTTTTTTAACCTTTTCTAATTCACTAATTTTGTTTCCCTGCATCTCCTGTGAATTCTTTATTTTTTCCAACTCCAATTTCAGGACATTGTTATTCTCTATCATAACTTCTCTTTCCTTTCCCCATTTTTCTTCGATCTCCCTCAATTTCTTAAGAGCTTCTTCTAGGAGAGAGTTATGTGATGGGGGGCAGGAATCGTTCCCCTTTAGGTTGTTATCTTCTGAATCTTTGCTGTTAACTTCCTCGGGGTTGGATACCCGCTCTTTCTCTGTATAGAAGGAATCTATAGTTTTTCTAGCTTTTTTGCTCATACTTAAAAAAATCTTTTGGGGTCTGTCCCTGGGGTAGGAAATTATTTACTTCTTTACCAGCTTCCTCCCAGACGGGATGGATGCAGTGGCCCCTGCGCCCGAGCTAAGAGAGAGCTCTGGGAGAGAGTTCCCCACCCCTCCCTGGAAGTGCCTCAGAGGTGATTAGCACTGCTGTGCTTTGAGGGCGTAGAATAGTGAAGACAGCAAGAAGCTCAGCCTATGTGTCCGGGTGGGGAGTGGATGTCTGCAGCAGGTGACGTGAGAAGCCCCTGCGCTCAAACTGGAAGTGTCTGCCAGAAACCGCGGTCCCTAGTTCAAAGGTTCCGCTTCTCTGGGACTTCCTGGAGCTGAGTTCCACTCCCTCCAGCTAAGCTAGGCAGTGTGTGTTGCCTTGGGCCGTATCCACCCACTTGTCAGTCTCTTAACTATTCTCAGGAGGTAGCTGAGGCCACACCCCCTGGTGCTGAGTCTGCCGAGTCACCCCCAGGGTGGGGGGGGGGGAAATCTAATCTGAATTTTAAAATATTTTGGCTTTCTCTTCTGAACTGCTAAATAATTAGCAGAGAAGAGCTAACAGCCTGTGCCAGATTCCTTTACCTCAGTGGCTTCTCTGATCCCAGAGCCCCTCCCAGCGCAATGGGCGCAGTGTGCCCCTACCCCACCGTCTGTGCTGGTCTTTCTTATTCCTCCCCTGAGAACTGACCTTTCCTGTTGAAACTCCAGATTCTCTTCAGCTGGTAAGTCGTGCTTCCAGTCCTTGTGGTATCTATCAGTCCTGAGCTAATTTTGAGACTTAATTTATCTAATTGGTTGTGAGGGAGTGAGGACGTTCACTGAGTCGTGTGTTTCTTCTCCGCCATCTTCTGCTCATTATGTCTTTTAGCACAATAGTATTCCATCATAATCACATTGCACAATTTAATCAGCCATTCCCTAATTGATGGGCATCACCTCAATTTCTAATTTTTGTTTACAAGAAAAGTGCTACTATAAATATTTTTGGTATAGGTCCTTTTCTGTGTTTTTTTTTTTTAATCTCTTTTTGGATATAGATCTAGTAGTGACATTATTAGATCAAAGAATATGTATGGTTTTATAGTCCTTTGGGCATAGTTCAAATTGTTTTATAGAATGGCTCAATCAGTTCACAACTCCACCAGCAATGCATTAATGTCTCATTTCTTCCATTATTATGATTTCATTGTCTATTTTTCTCTGAAGTTTGATTAAATTTTCCTTTAAGCATTTAGATACTGATAAACAAAAGAGAAATTAAGATCTTGATATGTATGCATGTCTATTTGTGGGTATTTTATATTATATATGTACATATATGTTTATTTATTGGTTAGTTATCTGTGGAGCTTTAGACATGATGCATCTTTCTTGAGCAACTCTTTATCAAATCTGCTCTTTTTCTTTATGTAGAATCATTATTGTTATTTATTTATTTTAAAAATAAAATTATTTTTGTTTACTTAAAGCATGATATATTTTACTCTAGTTCATCATTTTAACACTTTTAATTTTTGTTTCAAATGTTTTTCTTTTAAACTGCTTATTTTTACATGTTGCTTTTTAAATCATTCTACTTTTCTATTTTGTGGGTGAATACTTCCTACTTCTTTTTGTGGTTATGATTGCTAATTGTGTATTTCCCTCTATCTTGTCCTTTCTTTGATTCCTGCCCCACCTTTGGGAAAAAAAAAAAAAAAAAAGGTGGCACGGAATTAGTTTAATGATAGTGATCTACAGTCAAAATGATCTCTTCCTTTTTTTTTTTTTTTTTTGCTCCTCTTCTTTTACCTTTCTCAAAACTCTGATCATATATTTCTGACTAGATTATGTACCTTTCCCTATGACCTTTGAAGACACTGGTGTTCTGAGAGAACACATATTTCTTTGTTTCCATTAGAATTTAAGTAATTGATCATCATAGAGTTTCTGAATTGATTAAATGTATTTATTTTCTTTGTTTCTTTTGACTCCTTTATTTGTATTTCAAAGTTTTTACACATTTCTGAACTTTTCATGAGGAATGTTTGGAAATCCTCATTAAAGATTCATTTCTCCCCCTAGAAGTTAATGTTTAGTTTTTCTGAAGACATTATTCTTTTTTTTTTTAATTTATTTTTTATTAATTTTATAATTATAACTTTTTTTTGACAGTACATATGCATAGGTAATTTTTTTCCAACATTATCCCTTATACTCCCTTCTGTTCCGAATTTTTACCCTCCTTCCCCCCCACCCTCTTCCCTAGATGTATTCCCATACATATTAAATATCTTATAGTATATCCTAGGTACAATATATATGTGCAGAACCAAATTTTGTTGTTGTTGTTGTTGCAAAAGAAGAATTGTATTCGGAAGGTAAAAATAATCTGGGAAGAAAAACAAACAAACAAAAATGCTCACAGTTTACACTCATTTCCCAGTGTTCCTTTTCTGGGTGTAGATGATTCTGTCCATCATTGATCAATTGGAATTGGATTAGCTCTTCTCTATGTTGAAGATATCCACTTCCGTCAGAATACATCCTCATACAGTATCATTGTTGAAGTGTATAATGATCTCCTGGTTCTGCTCGTTTCACTCAGCATCAGTTGATGTAAGTCTCTCCAAGCCTCTCTGTATTTCTCCAGTTGGTCATTTCTTACAGAACAATAATATTCCATAACATTCATATACCATAATTTACTCAACCATTCTCCAATTGATGGACATCCATTCATTTTCCAGTTTCTAGCCCCTACAAAAAGGGCTGCCACAAACATTTTGGCACATACAGGTCCCTTTCCCTTCTTTAGTATTTCCTTGGGATATAAGCCCAGTAGTAGCATTGCTGGGTCAAAGAGTATGTGCATTTTGATAACATTTTGGGCATAATTCCAGATTGCTCTCCAAAATGGTTGGATTCTTTCACAACTCCACCAACAATGTATCAGTGTGGAGATATTATTCTTAGAAATGGACCTTTATCTTTTCCCTTTTGAATTATCATATTCCAAGTTCCCTTCTCTCATCTCCTGCCAAGTTCTTCCGTTATCCTAACTCTGTGGTTCCTTGATACTTTAAACTCTTTCTTCTTTATTGCTTGAAATACTTTTTTTCTTTGACCTAGAAGCTTTGGATTTGGTCTGTGCTCTTCCTCGGAGTTTTCATTTTGCCTCTCCCCCCTCCCCCAGAAGACCAAATGATGTATTTAAGCTTTTTTTTTTATTTATTTTTTTATTTTTAGGGAGTCATAATTTTTGGATATCTGACGATTCTTGGATCATCTTCTTTTCCAAGGCAGTTGTTTCTGATTATATTTGCCTTCCATCTTTGTTTAGTTTTCAAATGTTTTGATTTAAAAAATAAAACATTTCTTGTCTCATGGAGTTATTGCTTCTAATTTGGCCCATTCTAATTTTCAGGTTGTTCATTTTTTGGGTAAGTCAAGTAATTGACTTTTTTTGCTATTCTTTCCACTCTAAGTATCATTTTCTTATCTTATATCTTTTATTTTATTTCTTTCAGGCATATATGAATAGTCTCTGAGAACAAAACATTCTTTTTCTTGAGGATTTACTTGGTCTTTTTGTAGAGTTATCTTCTTTTCCTAGCTTACTTCTTGGATTTCTCTCAGTTTCAAGTATTTCTTCATTGTGTTCAGTCATAAATTTAACCATATATTTAGTTTGAGTTTCTGATTTGGGACTTTGTCCATGGACCAGACTCTCTTTCTTTACTTTTGTATAGTCTGAGTAGGCCTTGTTTGGTCCTTGATACATGGTTAAGACCAGGCCCTACCTTCTGCAGGAATTCCTAGGTTTAGACTCCATCTCCTGGTGGCTAGATTTATGCTTTGGCCTTGACTTCTGCGTTATCTTCTTGCACAGCTATGACCTGGCTTTAACTCAGCTAGGTCAGGCAGCCACTAACTTGGATTCTGTTTATTGTTCTTACAGTATTTCCACTGATGTTTTGGTCTGTTTTCTTGCTGCAGCTTGGAGTGGGTTGCCTAAGTGCTGGATTCTTTGATTATCATACTACCTGGGACTGGGATTTGTGATACTGGATACTATTTGCCTTAGCACTTATCTGGCCTCTTCTGGTACCTCAATCAAGGCAGCTTGTTGGGCCATATACTATGTGAATGCTGGGCTCCTTGGATGCTACTTTGCCTGATTCAGGACATTACTATTTGTGGGCACTGGTCTGACTGTATTCTGCTGTGCCTCATGCAATTTGTCTTCTGCCCAATCTGGTTTTATCTCTCATAATTTCTGTAGGATTTTTGCTGTGTGTGTGTGTGTGTGTGTGTGTGTGTGTGTGTGTGTGTGTGTGTGAGAGAGAGAGAGAGAGAGAGAGAGAGAGAGAGAGAGAGAGAGAGAGAGAGAGAGAGAGAAGGAGAGAGCAGAGAGAGAGACAGAGAGAGACAGAGAGACAGAGAGAGATAGAGAGAGAGAGGGAGAGAGACAGAGTTGGAGAGAGAGAGGGAGAGAGAGAACGAACTTTACTGGCATACTGGTATGTTTGTAAGGGGAATCTGAGGTCCTAGAGATCCTAAAATACTTCCATCTTCTTATAATTCTCTCTGCTATATATTTTCAAATCTCTTCCAGATTTGAAATTCTGATTCTCTGGTATTGGAGACATTATTAGCAGAGGGAGGGGGTAGTACATAGCCTGAGCTTCTTGGATTGGCAGCAAAGATTTATCCCTATAGGGCTGTCATAAGACAGAGAGAAGGGCCCTCAATGCTTCTTCCTCCCCAGGTGGAAAAATGAGGCCTTGTTCCTGAAACTCAGTAAAGAAATGCTGATTTCCCAAAACATCTATTGAGCAATAATTTTCAAAACACATAGTAAACCAAAAATGAACATAAAAGGTTTTTAAAGTAGGTCATCACCACGGGGCTTCTTAGAGAGTTTTCTGTTAGGGTGATTTATGTCTAGGGGGATTATTAATTAAACAAAAGAGGGTCTATGTTTTTGAAAAATGCCTCTGCCACAAAAGACCCTCATATGAAGAGAGGTAAAGGAATAGATGTGATTAAAGAGTGTATATCTACCTATATCTCCTTTTCTATCTGTATATTCAAAAGTCTTGCATTAAATAGATTTTTCACTGTGCTTAATACTTAGGAAGTTTAAAAAAAATCTTTCTTTTCTGTGTCTTGGATGTTTTGGCAAGCCCCTTGTGTAGGATTTCCTTTATAGTTACAGAAGCTAGGTCTGAGTATGGGCAAGGGATAAGCTTTGGCTTATACTGAAGAACAAATGTGGTGACCCCATGACATACAACGGCTGTGATCCTGAGAATTTCTCCCTAAATGGTTTTCTGTAAATGAAATTCAACTAAAGGAGTCTGACAGAAAAATCAAATAGCAGATCTTTTAGTGAACAGAAGAATCTCTTGCCTTAAAACATATTAATTCCCTAATTTCCTAAGTTATCTATTTGTGCTTAAATGGATTTGCAATCTCATCAATTTGGTTGTTCTTTCCAGTAATGCAGATGACAATCCATCCATGTCTGACAATGTTGTTGGACTATTGTCCATGTTTTCACTTAAGTTTGCCATAGGGTGTCCATCCAACATTTAATTCCTTTCCCAAGTCAATCAATCAACTTTTTAAGTGCCTATTATGTGCCAGTTATTGTGCAAAAAGTTGGAGATACAAAGAAAAACAGAAAAAAAATCCCAGAAGCCAAATAAATGAAAAAAAGTCATAGTTTCTGCTCTTGAGGAGCTCATATTTAATGAGAGAAACAATGTACAAAACTATGCACAAATAAGATATATTCAGGATAAACCAAAAATAATTAAGAGACAGAAGGCACTAAGATTATGAAGGACTGGGAAAGAATTCTTGTGGAAGGGAGAATTTAGATGAGACTCAAAGGAAGCCAAAAAATCTAGGAGGAAAGGAGCAAAAGGAAAGCATTCCATACATAGAGGACAGCCAGTGAAAGCATTTAGAGTTGGGAAATGGAGTATTATATTTGAAGAACCAAAAGGATGCCATTGTCACTGAATCTCAGGGTGCACAAAGGGGAATTATGTGTTAGAAAAATGAAAAAGTAAAAAGAGATCAGATCACCAAGGGTTTTGAAAACCAAACAGGATTTTATACCTAACAGTTATTGAGATAAAAGGGAGCTGTCAAGAGTTTACCAAATGGGATAAAGGAGGGTTGATGTGATAAGAGCTGCATTTTAGAAAGATCACTCTGATAGCTGAGTGGAGGCTTGATTGGAGAAGGGAGAAATTTGAGACAGGGGAACCAATTGAGACTATTTGGGTATGAGATGATGAGAGTCTATATCTGGGTGATTGAAGTATCAGAGGAGAAAATGGGATGGGAGAGATATTATGAAAGTAGAAACAACAAAACATGCCAACTGATTGGAAGTGAGGATTAACAGTGAAGATTTAAGGGTGACAGCTGGATTGTGAGCCTGGATGACTCGGAGGTTGGTGATGTCTTCATTAATAATAGAGAAGTTTAGGAGGAAGCTACAAGACACAGTGGATAGAGCACTGGCCCTGAAGTCAGGAAGACTTAAGTTCAAATTTGGCCTCAGACACTTAACACTTACTGTGTGACCCTGGTTAAGTCACTTCACCCTGAAGCAAACAGCCTCAGTTTCTATATCTGTAAACTGAGCTGGAGAAGAAAATGGCAAACTACTCTGGCATCTTTGCCCAGAAAACTGCAAATGGGGTCACAAAGAGTCAGACATGACCAACAACTAAACAACAACAATAACAATTGGCAGTTGAAGATGCAAGACTGGGTATCAACAGAAGTATTAGAAATGGACAGGTAGATTTGACAGTTACCTACATAAAAATGATAATTGAAACCATAAAATCTGATGAGATGACCAAATGAAATACTATAGGGGGAAAAGTGGATCCAACACAGAACTATGAGGCTTAGTGGATATGACCAGAGAAAAGCTACCAGATTACAGGGAAAATTGATCAGATAGGTTAGCAGGAGAGTCAGGAGAGAGGAGTATCACAAAAGTCTAGAGAGAAGAGAGCAACAAAGATAGGAGCGAAATTGTCTGTGTCTAAGGTTCAATGGACCAAGGAAACGAGGATTTTAGAAAAGGCCTTTAGATTTGACCATTAAGAACTTATATATAGAATGTTATGGAATATTATTGTTCTGTAAGAAATGACCAGCAGGATGAATACAGAGAAGCTTGGAGAGACTTGCATGAATTGATGCTGAGTGAAATGAGCAGAACCAGGAAATCACTATACACTTCAACAACAATACTGTATGAGGATGTATTCTGATGGAAGTGGAAATCTTCAACAAAGAGAAAATCTAATTCAGTTCCAATTGATCAACGATGGACAGAATCAGCTACACCCAGAAAAGGAAACTGGGAAATGAGTGTAAACTGTTTTCACTTTTGTTTTTCTTCCCAGGTTATTTTTACCTTCTGAATCCAATTCTTCCTGTGCAACAAAAAATTCGGTTCTGTACACATATATTGTATCTTAAATATATTATAACATATTTAACATGTATGGGACTGCCTACCATCTAAGGGAGGGAAAGAGGAAAGGAGGGGAAAATTCGGAACAGAAGTGAGTGCAAGGGATACTGTTGTAAAAAAAATTACCTATGCATATGTACTGTCAAAAATGTTATAATTATAAAACTAATAAAATATATACATAAAAAAGAATTTATATATAGAATTGTGGTTGTCTCTTTAGCTTGTGATGTTTAGAGATGTTGAAATGGAAGGGAGGAGGAGATGGCTCCTGGAGCTTCTAGTCCTCCAAGTCCCATTTTCAGAGGAAAGATTTCCTGCTTCTGTCAAGATGCCCAATTTTTCTAGGAACTGGAAGATTATCTGATCAGGAAGCTCTGAAGCCTTCATAAGCTTTTGGGAATGAGTATGATATGTAAGAAGATTAAAGTAGCAACCAGCTCAAAGCCAGCAGTGGAGATCAACCAGGAAGGAAAGAGTTTATACATCAAAACTGTATCATTGTAAGGACCACTATCAGACGAAGCAAAAAGTGGATGAAAGTCCCTGTAAGAACTTGTTCAAATGATAAAGCCAGAACAAGATGGTCTGTGAACACAGACTCCTAAAAAGGGAGGGACCTAAGACCTCATGATCTCAGGAGCTGACCACTATGGAGAATTGATTCTGACCATAATAATAGATGATGTGGTATGTCCCAAGTGTTTGCATGAGGGAATGAGTGCTGAAGGCATTGAAGGGATATTCTGAGAGCATCCCTTATATCTTCCTCATCTCTCTCCTATTCATGACCTCTAGTAATCACTCAACTTGAGAGTTTTTAATTTACCTTGTCACCCTGAAAATAGTGACTTCCAACTCTACCTAGCTGGTTCTCTGATCTATTTCCCTTCCTCACCCTTTGTTATATTTAAAAGCCAACATCCCAGGTACTTCCTAAAGCCCACATTTACTTTCTCCATTCTCTAAAGGAATTTCTTGACTCTCTGTCCAGGGATTTTTGTTTTCCTGCTTCTGTTTAATTAAGAGACTCAGCCCAAAAGAGATCCTCTCCATTTACAAAAGATTCTATGGGAGAGAGAGCTCCTCATGAACACTAGACAGAAATCTGTGCTCTCTGCTTTATTCTGAGGGCCTCCTACTCTATTCCATTGAATTCCTTTCCTTCTCTGTATTCCTATCACTGACTCAGTTTGGAATATTTATTTGCTAATGTTATTAAATCATCAGAAAGTTAAAAAAGAAGTCATTATTAACCTTGGAAAGAGAGCATTTAGGTTTAATGATGAGATCAGAAGCAAAGAATGAAGAAGAGAATGTGAAGAAAAGGAAGTGGAAATGTCAATTATAGATAGCCTTCTCAGGGAGTAAGTCACAAAATGGAGGAGAGATGCAGTATAATAACTACTAAAATTAGATGGGTCAAGTGGAGGTTAATTTTTTATCAAGTTGGAGAAGACATGTTTATGGACAGTAGAGAAGCAGTGGGGGGAGAAGAGAGGGAAAAGTGAGAGAGGGGAAGGGAGAAAGAGAGAGAAAGAGAACAATTGAAGATTAATGCAAAAAGAAGGGATGATGGGGGTGACAGTAGAGAAAATGTGCTGAAATGGGATCACTTATGCATGTAGAAACATTTGCTTTGCCAAGGGAAAAGGGCCATTTCTTCATGTGAAACTGAAGCAAGAGATGTTAGTAGAAAACATCTGAATGCTGTGAAATGAGGAACAGTGGAGGGGAGAGATCTCTTCCTAAGGAAGGGAAAATATCAATGGAGGATTCAGCCTGTCTACCTGTTATCCCTAGGCCATTTTTTATTCTCTCTCTTCACTATATATTATATATAAAAATGAACACAATGTAGTTTTGGAAAAGAGTACAATAACATCTGGGAAGGATCAGAAAAACCTTGAAAAGAAGATAGGACTTGAGTTGAGTCTGGAAGGAAACCAAGCATTCTAAGATGCAGAAGTGAGAAACTAATAAATTTCAAGCAAAGGGGATGGACAGTCCAAAGGTAGAGATGGGAGATAAAATCAGGACAATATGTGGATTGTATTGTACATGGAAAAGAATAATGTTTAAGAAGACTAGAACGGTGGAAAGGGTCCAAGTTGTCAGTTCTTTTAATTGCCAAATAGAGAAACTTGTATTTGATCTTAGAAATTTATTGATTAGGAGCAGACAAGATTAACTCTTCACTATAGGAAAGTCATTGATTGATTGAATTGATGGATCAAGACTAAGTGTGAATAGGGCCACACATCTCTTTGTAGCAATCAAAATCATTTCCCAATAGACATAGCAATGTAATGAAGTACTTGTATAAAATGGAGGAATAATCTTAGATCCATATTGAAATCTTGAGATTCTGTAATTGGAGAGGAAGAGACAAAGTCATATGGCACTGAGTTGGAAAAAACTAGCTGCCCAGAGGCATACACAGTGAAAGAAGAAAGAGAAAGTAGATATGAGCTATAGGGGAGAATGGTATTTGAATGGGTTTCTCAATATTGACATTGAGAAGATCACTGGCCCTCCAAGAATTTAAGGGCAGGAAGGTAAGGCATAACCATCTATTCAAGGACTAGGGTAAATCCTGAGGAAAGACATGTTCTTTCCCCAATTTTCCCTCCTGAAACCTATCTACAGATACTATAATGTAATCTGTCATTTCAGTACTAAAATGTTTACAGTAACTAAAATTTGCCTCTACCACAAAGAGTCTAGAATATGGATGTAGAAGAGTGAAGAGAACCTAACCTCTTCCTAAATGTTAGTGATTTTCCTAACTGTAGGGATCAGAGAAATTGTGATTCAATTAACTTTTTGTTGAAGATACATGTCCCAAAGTTTCAGGGAAGGGAACTGCATGGATCTTAGGAATCATTATATTTCTCCTAGATGTAGTATTATTTAATTATGTTAATGACATAGGGAGATGAAATAATAAGATATTGTGATCAGATATAAAAGTTTCAGAATTCTTAATTATGGAAATAAGAACATACTGGTGAGTGATGGAAAAATCAAAAGTATGATCTCTATGAGTCGCTGAGGTGAAATGGAAGCATAGATGATGGAAACCGAGTAGAGTAAGAAAATAGCAAATTAAGGTATTTGAAGAAACATCAACATAGATGTTAATCTTGTCACCACTCCTAATCAATAAATTCTTGTAGCTTCTTAAATAGGAAGGGTACATGTCAACTGAACTCACACAGAAGACAAAAAATATACTGGGGATATCAGAATTCAGTGATAAATTTGAGTAGAGTGAATCTCAAAAGAGGAAAAGTTGCTAAGTGATGATCAGAGAAAAAAATGCAAAAATGGTAACTAGAGGCAAGGAATATTGTAACTTTTATAAAAGTCAGTAGAAAGGAAAATCTGGGGTACAATGTCATTTGGGAGGATCCAAATCAAATTGAAATCTGGAAGATGAAAGTGTAGTTCTTGAGGTAGAGATTCTTGAGGTAGAGATCTAAAATGAAGGGAAGCTTATTAATTTTAGAACAGGAGTTTCAGAGGGAAAAGTGGAAGGGATAGACAAATGTAAAATGGAACATTGGCATGGTCACCTGAGGTAGATAGAGATTAGAGAGTTAGAACAGGGGTTGGAATTTATAGTTTGCTCTTCAGTTAATTTGGAATTCAGTATCAGAGGCATAAGGAAAGTAAGAGGCTATGTTGATGAATGCAGATGAGTAGAATATTCTCTATCTAGTCTTGTTTGAAGTCTCAGCTCCAAGTCTTTGGATTTTGATGCCTGCTATAATAGATTAGCTGGTCTGGGTTTTAGCAGTGTTCCCCAAGTTAGGACCAATAGGAGTAGCTCCTGGTCTAAGTAGGCCACATGGCTGTCATTAATGAAGGACTTACATATGATTGTAAAAGGGTTTGTACCCACTGTACATTTATAATGAGTATATCAAATACATAAATATCACAGGCATTAAAGTGATATGAAAATAATCAGAGAAAGGCTTTCTGTGTAAAGGGCTAATCCTTTTTGGAGGCTATATTGAAAAATATAGACAAGAATTACAAAATGGGAGTATACAGAAGAGTTCTGATCTGTTCTTTTTGAGGCAGTCATATTAATATTATTATGGTTCCATTGAAATATCAAAACATAGCATGAATACAGATACCTACATACCCACGAACAAACTTTCCCAAAAGAATTCCTCAAGGATACTTATAAAAATAAATATGTCTCTGCAAACTATAGTGCAATATAGGGTGTTAAGGGAGGACTAGTATCTCTGGTGTGAGGATTATTGAGCCCTTTTCAGAATTGCTCATCTATTTTTGGGGTCTACCTGTCACCAATGTGCACCTTGTCTCCAAGAAGCTGTATGCTTCTTGCATGTATGCAAAGCAGTCATTCCTCAGTAAAACTATCTTAGCACATGGAGCAAACCAGGTTGAAGATAACCAACAAGGCTCAAACCTGTTGGTGAGCAAGGGAATGTCTACGCCAAGTATGTCATGACTTCCCCAGTAGAATGGGTATGTGAAAACATTTTATTTCAATAGCTATGAAGGTGGCTGAAGCAGGCATTAAGGAATGCTTAGAGTTTGGTCAGACATTGAAGATGCCAAAGTCATCCATTGCATCCTGGGCAATAATCAGACCAATAAAAATTATTATGGTACCAGAGAAGATCAAAATACACTCAGAAGAACATAAAAAAGACAAAGCTCCTATGTCCAAAGCCTCCAAGAAAAATAAAAATTGGTCTCAGGCCAAGGAAGAGCTTAAAAAGAATTTTGAAAATCAAGTAAGAGTTGGAGGAAAAATTGGGAACAGAAATGAGAGGGATACAAAAGAAAATACAAAAAGGTAATGAGGAAAAGAATGTCTTAAAAAGTAAAACTGATCAAAAGGAAAAGAAGTTACAAAAACTCACTGAAGAAAATAATTTCTTAAAAATTAGTTTTGAGTAAATGAAAGAGAGAGATGTAATTTGTTTTTAGGGATGCTGGAAGACTAGTTGAATCCTGCCTTTGATACTTATTAGCCATGGACAAATCATGTTACTCCCTGAACCTCATTTTCCTCCTCTATAAAATGAGGACCATAATCATTGCCTTACTGTATCCATAGGAATGTTATGTTCTGTTAACCCCAAAGATCAATAGAAATATAAACTATTATTATTATTATTATTATTTTTGCTGAGGCAATTGGGGTTGTGACTTGCCCAGAATCACATATCTAGGAAGTGTTAAGTCTCTGAGAACAGATTTAAATTCAGGTTCTCCTGACTTTAGGGCCACTGTACCACCTAGATGCCCCTAAACTATTATTTTTTATTCTCTGTAAATAGAGATTTAAAAACCTTTGTTCCTAGTTGTCTTGGGTTAGGCTATCCAATCAATCCTCGGGGTAAGTGGGTTAGACCTAGACAGACTTAGGAGAGAGAGGTCTTTGTCTTCTGGCTGAGTGAAAATCTTGAGAAAACTTTTTCCTTTAATTTTCATAGAGTTCCTTGGCCTTCCTGTAAATACTAAATGATGCAATAGTGAACCAAACAATTTTCCCAGGAAAAAGTCTAGACCAAAGACAAGAACTCTAGGTTCTAGGAAGTGATTTCCCCCAGATATACCTCAATAACTTACCAAGAATTACCATTTAGTCTCATATTGTGCTGTGCTAAACCAAGGGAGATAGAAATGCTTTTTTGGAAGATGTTGAGGAACTGCTTTTGAATCTTGGCTCTGCTACTTGCTATCTCTGTGATCTTGACCCAGTTATTTAAACTTTGTGGGTCTCGATTTCTTTTTGTGTGAAGGGGATTGGATTAAGAGCTCTGGAAAGGTCTCTTGCTTTGATAATTCTCTGATAGGATTAGACAGTACACAGATATTTGATTTAAAATTCTAGCTCTATCACTTAAAATCTATTATGTGTCTATGGAAAAGCCACTTAACCATTCTATAAAATAAAAGGGCTAGTTTATATGATGCTTAAAGCTCCCCTTTTAGGTTTCAAACTGTGATTCTATAAGTGTCCTATAGGACCTCATCACTGGCTTTATTACCTTGTTTTTTTCTTTTATGCTATAGTTGTCCATTTATAGGAAATGAAAGGATGTTGATGGTATTATCTGTCTTCTGGTCTTATAAAATGGAAAGATTTCTTGGATTAAATAAAATCTTAATTGAGGAAGTTGAGTGAATAAAAGTGTGAACCTTTCCTTTCTGCTTTCAAATGGACATTTATGTTAGCACAGAGTAGAAGGCAGAGGCAGCTGAGTTGTGAAAACAGGAAAACAGCAACTATTGCCAAGAACCTGAAATCAGTAACCTCTCTTTCATTCTAAGGAAGAGTCTATAAGTAGCTTGTAAAAGCAAAAGATTCCAGTACTTGATTGGCATTTTGTTAATTGGTTCTCATAATAAGTGTGTTGATAAGACAGAAAGCAAGAGAATTAAGAGAAACCTTTTTGTGGCAGAACAATATGGTTTGGAGAAATCTGGTTCTTTTTTCCTGAGTCTTTTTCTTGTTTTTCCCTGTTATGTGATGAATGTTATGCATTAGACTATGATGCAAGTTACTTGAGGTTTTAGGAATAGGCTATCTGGAAGAGCTGGACAGTGATGACTCTATATCTTTAGACAAATGATAGCCACCTCTGTATCATTTTCAATATCTTCTGAGCACTTTTATTTCAAGCTTATTTATAAAAAAAGTCACTGTACATTTTGCAAGTCAGTAGTTATGAGACTATGATTTTTGACATAATTTGACACAAAGTTTATAGTTCTCTTTCCCTTCTCCCCCAAATAATATTTTATTAAGGTAATTTTGGGACAGGGAAAGCCTGGAAAGGAAAGATGGATTTCTCTCTTCACACAGTGACATTTATTCTTGGCAACAACTCTTACTCCATACAGTATGTCTTCAGGTGTTTTCAGGTTTGACACCTTCCTACTCAGGAAAGAGGCTAATGGGACTTTCTTCCATATGAACCTTTAACCTATAGCTCCCTGTTTCTGATTATGCATTGCATCATGGGTGAAATTTGGGTTAAAGATAATTGTAAATATGGTATTGATATTAACTGATGTTTTCCCAACATTGCAATAATGCTTGTTTTGTTTGTTGGAGAGTTTATTACTTTTTGATCAATAGTATGTGAGATTTGTGGGGGAAATTAGCATAGTGAATAACAATTAGGCAAAAAATCAATGGCATTCAGAGAAATAAGTGACTTGAAAAGTCCCATAGGCACACATACACACACATACTCACAGTAGCACACATACACACACATTTTTTAAAGTATAATGAATTTCATTTAGAATTCTAGAGTGGGGGAGGGATATTTGGCTTAAAACAAAACTGGGGCTAACTAAACAGTAACTGTCTGAAAATTGTATATGCAAGAAATAAGGCTCTCTATGTATAAGAAGCATGTGCATATGGGGCCTTGGTCCCAAGGATTCCTTTCCCTTTTACTTTCCTTTCATGCTTTCCCTTCCTTTCTTTCTTCTTTATTATTGAACATGTTCCATAGTGATCTTACACTGGCATGTCATAGTATCATTAGAAAAGAAGGGAAGAAGTCATATCTGAATGGTGGATCTTGCAGATAATCTAACCCAATCGTATCATCTTACAGAAGTGGAAAGGAGACAATGTCGGGCCGGTAGTTAGGAAGTCATTTTCCTGAGTTGGGCTCAGACACTAACTTTGTGATTGTGGGCAATTCACTTAACCCTGTTTGCTTCAGTTTCCTCATCTGCAAAATGAGCTAGAGAAGAAACTGGCAAATCTGCTATCCAGTGTAGGAAGCCTTTCTATGGAATCCATGCCAAGGGATCACATTGCCAGAGCTGACTACTTCACTAGACAGCCTATTAGACAGTCAGATAATTAGAATAGCATTTGCTTAATATATGCTTGTTCCAGTCTTATATTTTACAAGGAAAGTTTTTCTTCTATTGGACTGAAATCTATCTCCTTGTAACTTCTGTATATTGGTCCTAATTTTGTCTAATCAGGTCAAGAAGAACAAGTCCACCTCTTCTTCCATTGAATAGCTTAGTTATTATATATGGAGAATAGTTATCATGTGTCATGCCCTTCCCCCACCAAGTCTTTTCTTCTCCAAGTTTAAATTGACATGAAAACATTATTTAGGGATCAATATCTGAAGTACCAATACAGAATATACACCTCAAAATTTTAAGGTCATATCTATCCAGTGCTAAATAGCTATATCTATATGTCAGCATCTGGATTTTGTGATATTCATTTGGCTATTTAGGGTTACATAGACATCACCTATTAACTGAAGCTAATTTCCTGGAACTGAAGGGAGTTATAGATTCCTAGTCACTTTCTATATTGCTCCCTGGGGACTTTGGTATAGAGGTTTGGGGTATAGAGAAAGAACAAGAAAAAGGACTCTTCCCCCCTCCCCCCATTCCCTAGATTCATGTCTGTCAGGAGCTTCAAGGAATACATGCTGTGAGTTGTAATCTAGAGAAACTTGATTGTATGTTGTCCAGCAGATTCTTTATGTATCCATCTGGAAAATCTCCCTGTTGATATACAGGATCCAACTGGTCTGGGGTTAAAAAAAGGCAAAGTGAATCTCTTTTAGTCCTTAGCTCTTGAATCCCAACATTGATCTTTTAGTCATCAAACCTTTGGCTATGTACCCAATTACCTTATACTCAAGCTAATACCAAGCTATGCACTTCTACCAGTGTCATAGCTCCTCAATTCCTGAGGCAGTATAATGGAATTAGCCATTTTCTAAAGGGGAATATTAGACATGACATTTCTTTCTCTATATTTGGAGTTCAGTATGATTTACTCTTGGTATGGTGCTATTTCCCTGCATTTTCAAGTAGTATAATATACATTCTGTATTGTTTTGTTTTGAAATGCAAAAACTAGAATAAAACATGGCTCATTTCTTGAATTTTGCAATTTTCCTAAGAAGGAAGTATTTCCAGAGAAGATGGTACAAGTCGATTTTTGGCATAACTCAGAGTTTCCACATGGTTCCCAGCATCTGTATTTCACAATCTTTGACAATTCTTTATCAACAAAACAGGCTTTTAAAAGCTTCATCACAAGAACTAAAAATACATTTTGGAACATCACCTTTCCTGATAATTCCATAGGTGGTCTCATCATATCTAAGAATTACATACAGGACATCACTGCATCTCAGAATTATATTTGGGACATCACAGTTTTTCTGAATTCTATGGGTGATAGATATCAGTGTATCTAACAATTTCACCTGGGATTTTGCTGTATCTGAGAATTCCATAGGGAATATCACTATATCTGAGAATTCCATAGGGGACATCACAGTATCCTAGGATCCCAGAATCACTGTATCTGAAAATAGACTCCCTCAGGGAATTTCATCATATTTCAGAAATCTACTGGAATACCCTGTTATCTGAGCATTCTTCTCCCACACAGTTCTGTTCAGGAATCGATGTTTAGAATAATGGTCCTGCTTGGCTCTGAATTGAGCTGGTTAATAACTATTGCTGAGGAAATCAATCAGTTCTATGATATCTTATTACTTACGCTAATTTAATCACAGAGAACGGATCACTGCTTCAGTTCAAAGGGCAAAGAGAATGTGTCTCTGTGTATGTCTGTCTATATGAGAGACTCTGTGTGTGTGTGTGTGTGTGTGTGTGTGTGTGTGTGTGTGTGTGTGTGTGTATGATTGTGGATGTGTGGTTGGGTGAGTCTGACTGTGAGGGAGAGGGAACAGCAAATGAGTTGAAGCAAGGAGGGAAATGAAATCTTGGAGTGGACACTATATTACTGGAATATAAACTCCATAATACATTGTTGCAAGCACCATTCAACTGAACTCAAATTTAAACTTAAATATGTTCAAGGTTTTTTCCCATTCCAGTTTCATCTTGAACATACTTAGGTCAAAAAAGGCAGCTGTTAATTTCCTCCTATATATTCTTCTTTACACAGAATATTTCATGTTAATCACTTCAGAAACAGCTTAATCTGATTATAGTCTGCAGAAATGGTTAAGAGCATTCATACAATTATTCCAGTGCTCAATGCTAATTACTATGATTCTCCAGCTTGGTGGGACAAAGACTCCAAATCCATCTAATCAATAGCATTCCCATTCACCTTGCTTTGTGTCAACCTTTAGGGAAGAAACAATTCATTTGCCCCGGATCCATTTTGGCATTAGGTGAACAAATTTGCCATGATCAAAAGGGCCAAATAGAAATCAGACTTAAAAAAAATATTTTGAAAGTCATAATACAGAAGGGAAGAAGCATATATAAACATGCTGAAATATGGAAGTATTGTGTTGTTAATATAGAGGATTATTCTGAAATCACAGAATCATTGAATCTAAGAATTAGAAGCAAGGGTGTGCTGGTAAATGTTTAACAATTGGCTCTCTCTCACAAATTTTTTTTGGTATGTATGATATACTTTTGAATTTATTCTAAAATTTATTGCTAGTTATTACTAACATTTTCCCCACTACTTTAAGGCTCCACAATCAACAATAAAAAAATCAATCCTTGATTTGTGATTGCCAATTTTCAAAATAATTACAAGTAGTGCAATGGCACTGAACCTGAAGTCAAGAAGACTCATCTTGAGTTCAAATTTGACCTTACACACTTACTAGTTGTGTGACCCTGGGCAAATCACATGACAATGATTTGCCTCAACTTCATCCTCTTTAAAATGAGTTGGAGAAGGGAATGTGAAACTACTTTCCCAAGAAATAGGATCATGAAGAGTCAGATAAAGAAATGATTGAACAACAATAAGAAAATGCTCATATTGACAACTTCATCATTGGCTCTTTTATCCCTGTTTGAAAAGCCTGGTCTTCCCCATGCAGGAGCTCCCCCATGCCATTTGGCATCCCTAAAAGGTCATGCTTGAACATTTCTAGTGAAAGGGTTCACAGACTCACAAGCTAGCCTATTCTAATGTTAGATAATTGTAATTGTAATTCCTTTTCAAGTAAGTGAGATTCTACCTCTCTATGTGTTCCATCTATTCACATCCCTCAGAGTCACACAGAACAGTGATCATGGCCCCACTAAATCTTATCTTCTCTACACTAAACAGCCCCAGTTATTTCAGCCAATCCTGACATAATGTGCTCTCCTTTACCATCATGATGGCTACTCTTTTCTTTGTCTTGTCCCTCTTAAAATGGATTTATAACAGTAGGATTGTCATCACCCTTGTTCTGAACACTATGATTTTAATAAAGCAACATAAATTGGCATCCACTTCAGCTTGTACTGAGAGTACAGAGTACTCACTTGAGAGTAAGGATTCTTTCATTTTTTTTTTCCTTTTTATTCCCATGACTGGCACTCATAGTGGGCACTTAAATGTTTATTGACTGGCTGACCCATAGTGAGCATTTAATAATTGTTGATTTATTGTTTGAGCTGCAATTCTTAGATCCTTTTCATACAGTCTATAGTCAAATTGGATATTTCTCATTAACCAGAAGTATAATTTATTTAAAAAAAAAAAAACTAAATGAAGAACTTTATCTTTACTCTGTTAAATTTCATCTCATTAGATTCAATATGTTGAGATCTTTCTGGATCTTGATTTTGTCATTCAGCATATTAATTAACCCTTCTAGCTTTGTGTCATTCATGGACTTAATAACCATGTCATTCATGTCTTTATCTAAATCAACATTAGAAAAATATTGAAAGGAACAAGATTGGGGACAGACTCATATGGCCCACTACTAGAAATCTCATTTTAATATAACCATCAAATAAACGTTCTGAGTCCAATTTTACACTCACTTTTTGAATTCACTTCTTTTTACTATCATCTAACCCACATCAATTTATCCTGTCTTATCCGCAGAGATATCATTAAAGATTTTATCAATTTTTTTTGGCTGACATATCATGTCTACATTTTCTATCTTGTTAAAAAAAAAGAAGTAAAATAGGTCATTAACATGATCTATTCTTATTGGATCCATCCTGGCTTTTGGTGATTATTGTTTACCTTCAACTTTTTTTTTGTTTGTTTTTGAGACTGGATCTTCTATCTTACTCAGGCTGGAAATGTAGTGACTTGTTAGATTTTGCCAACACCAATCAAGAAGAGACTTTGACCTTAGAAGAGCTACCACCTTAAGCTCCTTAGTAGAAAGATTATGGGCACACATCACCATGCCTGGCTTTTTTAAGGGCTTACAAGCTCACCATTAATTAATTCACTGAGAATTTTGGATGGATGTTAAATTTAATCTTTCACAGAATATAGGACTTGTCTTTCTTTTTTGTCTCCAACTATCACTGCAGCACCTTTCTGTTCTCAGTTCCTCCGAGATAACATAATAGTTTAGCATTTATATCTGTAATTTCTTTCATTATAAAATTATTTAAAGTAGAAGTGTCAAACATTCTGCCTAATGCTTCATGTAGCCCATAACATTCTTAAATAAGATTAAAAGGTAATTGGAAGATATTTAACAAAATAAATAAAAATACAATAAAACACAGATAATACTACATTTTACAAACTAAGTCAATATGTGGCCTGCAGGGATCTTTATGTATAGATTGGTAGCCCTGTTTCTATTTGAGAATGACATCATTGATTTAGAGTATGTCTGTATCTTTTTACTATTTCCTTGTATTTAGGGATGGAAGGAATTTTAGAGATTATTTAGTGCAATTGACTCTTTTTCTTTCTTTCTTAAAAAAAAATTAAATTGACATGCACTATTTTTATATCATCTTCATTTCCAAATAAGCTTCTACTTCCCCCTCTCCCTAGAGTTTCATCTTTTGTATCAAAGAACAAAAAAGAAAGAGAAAGGGAAGGAAAAAATATTTAGCAAAACTAACCAACATAGGCAGTATATACAATATTCCATCCCCATAGTCCCCTACTTCTAAAGAAGGGAGGGAAGAATATTTTCTTTTCCCTTCTCTATGGCTAAACTGAAAATTAGAATTGTACAATGTACAGTTTCTTGTTTGTTTGTTTATTGTTCTTTTCATTTATATTGTTGTAATTACATATATTGATCTGCCTTCCCATGCTTCTTTATAATCTTATTATTCATCATTTTCTTGTTTCTTTTAATTAAAGCTTTTTATTTTCAAAATATATTCATGGATAATTTTCAACATTCATCCTTGTAAAATCTTTGTGTTATATTTTTTCTCTCCCTTCCCCTCACTCCCTGCCCTAGATGGCAACTAATCCAATATATGTTAAACATGTGCAATTCTTCTATATGCATTTCCATAAATATCATGTTGAATGAGAAAAAATTAGATCAAAGGAAAAAAATGAGAAAGAAAACAAAATGTAAGCAAACAACAACAAAAAGAATGAAGATGCTATGTTGGGATACAAACAGTTCCCATAGTCCTCTCTCTGGATGTAGATGACTTTCTTTATCACAAGATCATTGGAACTGTCCTGAATTATCTTATTGTTGAAGAAAGCCCCGTCCATCAAAATTGATTGGCATGTAATCTTGCTATTGCTGTGTGTAATGATCTCCTGGTTCTGCTCATTTCATTTAGCATCAATTCATGTAATTCTCCCCAGGCTTCTCTGAAATCATCCAGATAATCATTTCTTATAGAACAATAATATTCCATAACATTCATATAGCATACCTTATTTAGCCATTCTCCAACTGATGGGTATCCTCAGTTTCCGGTTTCTTGTCACTACAAAAAGGGCTGCCACAAACATGTTTGTGCTTGTGGGTCCCTTTCCTACCTTTATGATCTCTTTGGGATACAAGCCCAGTAGAAACACTGCTGGATCAACAAATATACATAGTTTATTCATCATTTTCTATGGGGAAGTCATATTCTATCATGTCCATATACGGCAATTTGTTTAGCCATTCCCAAGGGATGGGCATTTACTTTGTTTTCTCTTCTTAACTTTGACACCCTCGTTTTCAGAAGAGAAAAATAATACCCCATGGAAAGGTGAAGATTTGTCCAAAGTCACCCAGACAGTAAATACTAGATATAGGATTTGAACTTAGTTCCTGTAACTTCAAATTTAACTTTCTTTTTTACTATATCACTCTGCTTTCTACTCAATTATTTTTTTATTTAAATTTCCCTCTCAACAGATTTGTCTGAAGATGATTCACTATATAGAAGATAGCAAACCATTAAGATCACTGGAGGTTATAAACTTCTTTCAGCACAAGCACTGGATGGTTTTTCATTTTATATCTTTACTATCTTGACTCTTGAATTCCTCACAGTAAACAATGTGTTGATTGAATTGAATTGACTATTACCATATCTGTCCTAGGCACTTTTGGACTGGGATGGTCTATCCCTGAAACCGACTTGCTGTGTGAACATGGGCAAATTACTTTGACTTGCCTGAACTTCAGAAGTGTTTGCATTTGAAGATGAGGCCATTGCACTACATGATTTAAGATCCTTCCTAGCTCAAATGATCTATGATCTAAATTCCAAGTCACTAATATCTTGTTTCTTTTTGTTTTGTTTTTATGATCAGTAGAAGGAATTCATCCATAATTTCTGTTTGTCTGGGTGGTCTATAGTGCACTCCAACAATAATATTACTTTAGTTTCTCCTACCTTTCTCCCTTAGGAGCTCTATTTTATGTCTTCTTTCAGGTGCATAATTTTTTTTTTTACAGGTATTTTTCTTCTTGGCAAACAGTGCTGCTTTCTTGAATTCCATATTGTAGAGACATTAAAAATAATCTTTTTGGGGAAACACAAATACACACACACACACACACACACACACACACACACACACACCCCAAACCAAAAGTAGAAAATTAGAAAATGCATCATATTTCCTACATTCAACAAGGAAAATGGTCAACCAGCTTAAAATAAGTCTTGCTCAAACTTTTGTCTTTTAATTCTTTTATGGAGCCACCACTGGAACTTGCAGAAGATTGTAATGAGGGAGACACTTCTTTTGTTTTCAGGTTTCTTGGTCATTCAGGCCTGACTCTACCAACGGACAACCTGTCAGCTGGCAAGATAATGGTTCCTTTCAGGTTTTGTGACCTCTGTCTCATCTGATTGCATTTTGTTTGGCAATTCCAAGAGTGATAAATAAACAGCATATTCATAATCCCAGCATGCATGATTAGGAGCTCCCTCTGAACATTTCAATTCAATTTGCATTTAAGCCTGGTTAACCTGAGGGGCAGGCATGTTAATCTTCACACAATACAGATTGATTACTTACAGCTTTAATTTTTCTTCTTTCAAATGACAAGCCCCAGCAGCCTGGAATTTGTCAATTTGCGATATCACCAAAAGAGCGCAACTAACTGACTTCGAAAAAAATTACCCTGGTATAAATACATTACTTCTGTGTGAAGCAAGGACATAAAATTATACCCCAAGGAAAGTCTTAGCCTATAACCTACTACACTCCTGAGATATCCCAGTGCCTCTATTAAATTTATTAATGAGGGCTGTGAGGGCTTAGCAGGAATGCTGGCACATCATTGCCATTCAGGTCTGTTGTTTTATAGTATTGGTAAAAGATTAATAATACAGATGACTAATTATAGGGAGACTTCATCAATGCAGAGATTTGGCTGGATAAGGATGTGGAAATGTTTGCCTTTAACCTTTTAATCCTTGATCAGCTTTATGTGGAATAGGAACCCTTAATTGAAGGGTAGGAACAGCTTTAGATGCTCATCTAATGGAGTTTAGGGTAAAGCTAGGGGTAGGAAAAGTTCTCTCCAGGCCCATGGAACTGTCTAAGAACTCATTAGTCTCTTGTAAGTTCATAGAAATTTAGGATAGGTATTAGTATTATATATTTAACTTCATGCTTAAGAAAACATGTATGAAAAGAATTTGGGACAAACGTTAGTTCCTTACAACCAGTTTTTTTGTCAGCACTTATTAGGTATGTGATCATAGACAAGTCATTTAACTTAATTCACTGAGTCATGTGAGGATCAAAACAACTAATGTGTATAAAATATTTTGTAAGTTTTAAACTACTCTGTAAATGTCAGCCATTATGAATGAATGAATGAAAGAAAGAATTTGCTTAGCATTTACTATGTGCTGGGTACTATCCTAAGTCTTGGGAATACAGAAGAAAAGCAAGACAATCTCTGCTCTCAGTGAACTTACATTCTTTTGGGGCGAGGATAACAAATAGTGAAGTGATAGCAGGGAAAGGACTTAAGGACTCATAGGAATGGTGAATTTACTCATAGGGCAGTTGATTGACATGGGCTTTGCCAGAAAGCAATGGCAGTATTAAGATTACTATACACAGAGCATGAGGTGGAAGGAGGCAATGAGACACTTGAGTAGAACAGCTGGTAAGAAGTCTCTGGTGGATAGCTAGAGGTGATATGAGTTCAACCCCAGTGTGGGAGTTCCAAAATTTGAGAATTGAAGGTATGGTTTTTTTGAGGATCAGTTAAGAGGGTGCAGTTGCCAATGGGGAAAATTTAAAGGTAGGAAAAGATAACAATTCAAAATATTAATTGATTTAAATTTTAACTTTTATTGCTCAATTTTTTTGGTTATGTACCACTCTTTATGAGTCCATTTCTTGATAGAGATACTGGAGTGGTTTGCCATTCTCCAGCTAATTTTACAGATGAGGAAACTAAGGCAAATAAGGTCTAGTGCCTGGAATCAGTTAGTAAGTGATTGAGGTGAAATTTGAACTCAAGAAGATGTCTTTCTGAGGCCTGGATATCCTAGTATTCTACTTAGCCACCTATCTGTCACACAAACACTTATTAAGAATCTTCCATGTATAAAACCCTAGATGTAGGTGGTGAGATAGAAAGTTTAGATAAAACGTTGCCCCTTCCCTCATGGAGCAGTCTAGTAAGAGAATAAGACCATCACAGAAAATGGCAATATTGCAGTACTGTTTGGTCAGTTAATTAACAAGGTGCAAAGTATTGCAGGAAGTCCAAGGAGGAAGTAGTTACTAATGAGGAAGATCTAATGAAGGTATTGAATTTGAGTTGGATTTTAAAGAATGATTAAAGAGAAGTAAGATGATACAGTGGATAAGCACTGAGCCTAGAGTCAAGGAAACCCAAGTTCAAATCTGGCATCAGACACTTATTAGCTATATGATCCTGGACACTTAATTACTTAATCTCTGTTTGTCTCAGTTCTGTCATTTATAAAATGGGGATAATAATAGCACCTATCTCCCAGAGTGTTGTGAGGATCAAATGAGATAATAATTGTAAAGGGCTTAGTACAGTGCCTGGCACATTGTAAGTGCTATGTAAGTATGTAACTATTATTAGCCATTAAGTGGACTTGTGGGAAAACTTGCAATGGGGCTGGTACCTGTGAGGGGTAAGTTCAAGAGCCAAGACTAACAATCTCCCTTGGGTTACTACTGTAAGGACCACATGATAGGCACTTAATGAATGTGTTTTGACTGACTGATGGCTTGTGGCCCCTTCTTTGGATGTCATGATGCTCATGAGGGTAGTGAGCAAAGTGGGAGATTGACTACTTCTCTTGAAAAAGAAACCACCACAGAGAATTTATTCTTTATCTCTAGAAACACTTCATGAAACACATTAAAAAAATCCACTCCTTTTTGAGTGAAATACCTTCATTTTTTCAAATACCGAGTCCACCTTGGTACCCAAATGCTGACTCCCACTTAAGTCTAATGCCAGACCCACATTAAGGGGTAGCTGAGCACAGGAAGGGTGGGAACCAGTGCTGAGTGGGTGGTAGGTGGTGTGTGTAAGGCAGAAATGGGTCTGGCCTCCTCCCTGTCCCAGCTCCTACTCAAGGAGTGGGTTAGAGATGGTAAAATGCTTTTGATGACATTTTGGTCTGAAAGAAAACATTACAAGAATCAAGGAAACCTCTGCAGACTTTCCAGTGTTAGTGCTGCCATTCCCGTGGGGATGGAGTGGGCTTCCTGGCCCTCTCCCATGCTCTTTCTCTCCTGAATCTCTCAACTCTTCTGCTCCAGGCTCTGATCCAGTGAACTGCCCAACCTGTTTTGTAAAAGGCTCTCTCCCATCTTGGATAAAATTCACTTAGTGTGAGGTGACAAGTTCATTAATTCTAGATTTTGGCATTGGCTGGATAAGAAATTGACATCTAGTATCCAGTTTAAGATGAGCCACAGTCAGCAGATTCAATTGGCTACTCATCTGAGGGTTGGTCATTATAAGTCTCAGTATATTTGCTAAAGGAAGGTTTCTCTATGTGATACAAAAAAAGGTATGAAGCATGTAGACTTTACAAAGTGCTTTCCCATAAATCACAGAAGCACAGGGTCATTATTTTATCTTGAAGGATTTGTGGTTTTCAAAAAAAGATTTCCAAACTCTGCTCCTTCCTTTCTCTACTACTAAAATTATGTTTAAGCAAACTCCTAATCTAAAGGTCTCTCCATTCTCTCCCTCCCTCCCTCCTTCTCTCTCTCTCTTTCTCTCCTCTCTCTGTCTCTCTGTGTGTCTCTGTCTCTGTGTCTCTGACTATTTCTCTGTGTGTCTGTGTCTCTCTGTCTTTGCCTCTGTCTCTTTGTGTCTCTGTCTTTCATACACAAAACACATACACACACACACACACACACACACACTCACACACATTTTAGCATTTTTTTTTTAAACCACTGGGTGGACCCACCTTTTGCAGATCCAATGAACTCAGTTATTTGGGCTGGGCCAAACCAGCTGTATTTGAGCTCATTGAAGCTATTTTTGGTACAGTGGACATTTCTGCAGAATCACAGAGAGACCCTAGCCTCAATAAATAATTGTTGAGTGAATAAATGAGTGAATGAAGGGAAAAATAAATATGCTGGCAAATGTCATGGCTACAGCATCAGAAACCAAATTTGGTCGAATAGGATAATGTAGAACCAATTGTTCTCTCATTTTCAAAGTGAAGATCCCAGGGAAAAGGTCTTGTCCAAAGTCACACAGCAAGCTATTGACAAAGCTGGACTCAGACCCAAGACTCTGGGCCAGTATTTTTCTGCTCCTTATTATACTACCTCACTATTTTTCTTTGTAATATGAGGAAGTAGAGTAGAGAGTCTCTAGGTTCTATTCAGTGCTAATCTGTCTTCTTATTCTAAAGTCCTTCCTAGCTCTGACCTTTTATGTTCTAATAAAAGAATATTCTAGTTTATGCTTTGTTCTCATCTTCTGTATTCTAAAATTCCCATTAGCTCTTCAGCCTATGTACTAAAATACTGAGAGGATTGATACATAATAGTTTATGACAGCTATTCTGGAACATGTTTCTTATTTGGGAAACTGAGGCTGTTGGGAAACTAAGTCTTAGCTAGAAACTGATTTCCTAGGTTCAATTAACCAAGGAGTCTAGATATCCTCTCTTATAAGTCAGAGAAAAGAAGTTAGTAGCAAAACTGAAAATGAGAATTTGGGACTTCTTAAGTAATTTTTGTTGTCTTTTTTTTTTAAATAGCATTTTATCTTTTTCCAATTACATGTAAAGGCAATTTTTAGTATTCATTAAAATTTTTTTTGAGTTTCAAAATTTTCTCCTTTTTTCCCTCCCTCCTACCTTCCTAAAATGGTAAGCAATTTGATATAGGTTATAAATGTTCAATCATATAAAACATATTTTCATATTAGTCATGCAGTGAAAGAAGAAACAGACCAAAAGGAAAAAATTCTAGGTAATTTTTTGATCAATGAAGTTATATTACTCCTTCCTTGAAGGAATACTTAAAAAAAAAATAAATCCATTACTGTGACCTTTTTCCTCTCCCTCTTTTGCTGTCTCCCTCCCTTCTTTTGGAGTGAGTTTCCTAGCTTATGCTTTCTAAAACACAGCTGCTTTGGATATTTTTCTCCCCTTTGATTTTAATTCCTTACCTTATTTAACCATTTCCTGCTTCCTTTCTTGGAGAAATGCAAAGTTCAGAAAAGTTTAAAAGCTGAGTCTTGATGATTTGTAACATAAGCACTGACTAGAGTCAAATAGCTTGGGTTGAAATCCCAATTGTTCTGCTAATTGCCATGTGTGACTTGACTAAGTCACTGCCTCTGTTCCTTAGTTTCCTCCCTTGTAAAATAGGTGGGTTAAGGCTGGATGATCTTTGAAGTACTTGATAGCTCTGAATTTACACACTATGATTTTAGCTGTGTTTAATAGACATTAAAATCTTCTTCTAGGCTTTAAAAACTTGCTTTCTCTAAAGTTGCTCCTCTCTGCTTCTCACTCATTTCACAGCACAACATTGATTCTTGTCCCTCTGCTTGACTCGGAGAACCCACTTTCTCCATATTTACAGAACTGTTAAGCCCAGTGGATATTTCCTCAGCCTTAATTCACCTTCCTGTCTCTGAAGCTTGTGATGTTATTAACCACTTCTTTCTCCTGGATATTACCGCTTGGCCTTCATGACACTATTCTCTCTTGTATTCTTCTTTTCTCCTACCTGTCAGACTTTCTTCTCAATCTTCTTGGCTGGATGATCATTGATCTGTCATCCCCTACCCCAAACCAGCTTCTCTTTCTCTCTTTTTATGCCCTTAGTGATTTTATAACATCCCCACATATTCAGTTTTAAACCCTGTATATGATGTACATACCTAAATATCTAACACATTTCTCTTCTGAAATCAAGCCTTCCACCCCAATTATCCGCTGAATATGTCCACCTGGAATATCAAGCTCAACATGTACAATGTGGAGTTTAGGAGCTTTCTTAAACCCTGCCTTCCTTTTGATTGCTTTTACTGTTGCTAAAGCACTACTTCCCAATCACTCAGGTTTGTAACTTCTCAGTCATTCTTGACTTTTCTCTATTTTATACTTCCCATTTTCAAAAAGCTACCAAGTCTTGTGGATTCTACTTCCATCACAACATTCCTATCTCTCCTCTTCATTTAATAAAAAGCCAGCAATAGAGTTGTTCTCTCATTTTTTGATAAATGAATGAACAATAAAGCACTTATTAAGAGCTTACTATGTGCTAAGCATTGGGGATACAAATAGAAAAATATGTCAGTCACTGCCCTTAAGAAGCTCACATTATAATAGGAGAGACAATATGCATAGGTTTCAGCTGCAAGTCAAGCCATAAAGTACTGTATACATGTTAAACTATTATCACCCCAGTTAATGTTATCTTCATCCTAAAGTTACCTTTTTTGATGGTATAATTTTTTAGGGGACTATAAACTCCATGAGTACAGGGACTTTTGGTATATTTTTAGAATCCAGCACAATGCTTTGCACATTTTGTTTCTCAGTCTTTTCAGTTGTGTCCAACCTCATTTGAGTTTTCTTGGCAGAAATACTGAAGTGTTTTTCTTTTCAGCTCATTTTGCAGATGAGGAAACTGAGGCAAACAGGATGAGTGACTTGCCTAGGGTCACATAGCTATTAAGTATCTGAGGTCACATTTGAACTCAGGTCTTCCTGACTACAGCACTTTATCCACACTGTACCATCTAGTTGGCCCTACCTTACACATAATAGATGTTTAATACCTGATTGTTGAGTGAATCATATTGAGCTTTGGGACCTGGTGATCTTTGAAATCCAAAATCTTCTTTTATCATTCCTTTCTGCAAAGTATACCTCCAAATGTACTCTGGAGTCGCTGACCACTTGAATGAGGAAAAAAGGCCCACGGGGACCAGTCCTTGAAACGTGTGCAGAAATTTCTTATGGGGGTCCAGAGTTAAATAACCATATGGAAGTGTGGGGTGAGCCTGCCGCCCAACAATAATGAACCTCCCCATTACTAAAGAGCTATTTAGAACCTGGGGCTTGGATTTTTCCAGAAGTTCTCTAGAAGTTGATTTATTGAAAATGATTTTAACTCAAAGGACCATGGATGGGCAGGATTGTGCTGTAATATCATTTGCTATAATCAAAGCTTCTGCCCTCTCTATCCCCAACTCACAGGTGAGGGACTGATTTAAAAGGCTTTTTTTTCCCTTCAGGATCAAACATGTCAATTTGGATGACATGACCTGATGAAAATGTTCAGCCTTTAGAATGAGAGGTAGGCAACTTAGCCTAACACAGGGTTTCCACAGTCTGGTACCTCTCTAGATTTCAACTTGTTCTTCTACAATCATCTTAAAAATTCAATGCTTGCCATTTCATGTTTTTTTTTAAAGCCTTTTATTTTCAAAACATATGCATAGTTTTTCAACATTCACTCTTGCAAAAAACCTTGTGTTCAAATTTTTTTTTTCTCTCTCTTCTCCCCACCCCCTTCCCTAAATGGCAAGCAATGTGCAATTTTTCTATACATATTTCCATAATTATCATGCTGCACAAGAAAAATCAGATCAAATAGGAAAAAAATGAGAAAGAGCACAAAATAAAAATTGCTTTCCATTTCTTGAAATAGGATCTGAAATTTCTGCTTTTTATATCTTTGTTTTTTTCTCTACCTGAAATGACCTCCTCCTTCTATTAAATAGTTCAGATGTCAGCTCCTCCAAGAACCCTGCTCTGAACCATATTATTAGAGATTCATTCTTCCTTTTCTTAATTCTCATAGCAGTTTGTCTGTATGTCTCTTATGACATTTGCCATACGTGTTTTATCCTATAATTATTTGTGTTTTTGCTTTCTTTCTCTCCCTGCCCAATCCTTGACTATGAGCTCCATGGGGGCAGAGATCTGTCATGTTAGCTTTGTATCTTCCACTAAGGAAGAGTTCTGCATACAGTAGGCATTTAATAAATATTTTCTGGATGAATATTACTTTAGAATATTTGTTGCCACCACGGGGCTTTACATGTAGCAAATGCTTAATAATTATTGGATAGATAGAAGAGACTGTGCTTCACCTGAACAATTATTTTGACAGAGATGGGAACAGTGAGTTCCTGGCATTATAATGCAAATGCAGATTTATTCTTAGATTAAATAAATCAACTTCACGAAGGGAGGATAGGGAAGACATGGCTAGATATCAGAGCATCTGAAAAAAAAATCTGAGTAGTTTAGTGTACTGAAAGCAGGGGTGTACTGTAACTGGTTTGACCTAGCTCAAGAAAGAGATGACTCAAATTTTCATTATGATCATTTATCCCTTTGAAATTGGCAACTGCTACAAATCAGAACTTGATTTACTGTTTTGTTGATTGTCTAGACTTAAGAAAGTGGTGGAGAAAATGTTTATAATGCATATGAAACCTAAAAATATGTGTTGCCTAATAAAATCTCATCTCTCTTCTTCTCCTCCCCCTTCCTCTCCCCTCCAGGTGGTTATTAAACATTTGCCAATATACTTCAGACTGAAAGAGAGTCTTGTGAATGGAATAGTTACAAGATGAATATGACCACAGGCTTCTTTAAGAGAGGCCTAGTATTCAGAATAAGAGAAATGCTTCTGTAGAAAAGAATCTGTTTTTTGCTTTCATCATCTTATATTTAAAATACCATATTTAGTTCTGGGCACTTCATTCTAGGAAGGACATTGATAATCTTGAGAGTTTCCAGAAGAGAGTGACCAATGTAGTGAATGGTCTTCAAATCAAGCCATAGGAGGACATTTGAAGGATATAGGAGTTTTTTTATTTGGAGAAGAAAAGACTTAGTGAGAAAAGCTACCTGTTTTTCAGATATTTGAATAGTTGTTATTGGGAAGAGATTTGATTTTTGCTCTGCTTGTCTCTAAAGGGCAAAACTAGGTATGATAGGTAGAAGTCCCAGATGAAGAATTTGATTTGACTTAAGAAAATGGTTTCTTAACTATTAGAATCTTCCAAGAGTGGAATGGGCTACCTAGGGAAGAAGTAGGTTCCCACTTAGAGGTCTACAGACAGAACACTTCTTGTGGGGGATTGTAGAAAGATAAAGTATGAGTTGATTTCCTCTGGGGTCCTTTTCAATCCATGATTCTATATTCCATCAATTTCTGTTTCCTTAAGTAACACCAGGATGTATGTGAATGAATGAATGAATGAAAAAATGTTATCCTTAAAATATAGGCTAAACTGTAGTGATATGTAAATGAACTCATGGAATAAGTATGAAACAGATCATATACCTGAACTTTTTCTCCAGTGAATGAAAATATAAAATATGAGGCTGAGAAAATCCAATCTGGATAAACCTTTACTTTCTAAAATAAAAGACACCATTTAAAAAATATGAACTGACAATTTGTACCATAAAAAGAACCTAGAAAACATTAAACTATTTGTATCTTTTAGAAAAATCTTTCATATTCTTTTAACTCTCATATTTTCATGCTATAACTCAGATTCATATTTATATATTTGATAAAAGATGCCAGGAACTACTACTCTCAAATGGAATTTTTGTAGAAAGAGTCCTAGTTTTTAAGTATTTTTATTGTTTCTTATTGTTATTAGGGCATAATGTGATGGATGAACATGGATTAAGAAGATACATGTGTTAAATGAATTTCTGAAAATGTGGCTAAGAGAAGAGCATTGAATTTAGATTCTGAAGTTTTGGATTTGAATCCTGGCCCTATCCTTTAGGAGCTGTGTAAACTTGGGTAAGTTCACTTAAATTCTCAGTGGTTGTTACTTTATCTATAAAATGAGAATGTTGGAGTAGCTAATCTTTGTGGCCCCTTTTCATCTCTAACATTTGATAGTCATTTTGGTTCTCTAACTGGCCAAAAAATCAGACATTTGCATTTTCATAGATAGCCCCATATAAATATACACAAATATAAACACATGCATATATACATATTTATTCAAATATACATGTAAATGAATATGCATATATACATATTTGTGTGTCCTTAGAGAGAGACAGAGAGATACATACACATCATTAAAGAGACAGAGACAGAGAGAGACAGGATAGATTATATATCTGATTTTTTTGGCTGTAAATTGTTTGGTTATAGACAATAAATTCTTTAAGGTCTTATTGGAGCTGGAAACCTCCCCAAAATGGAACTCTCTCTACTGATGTAGATTATAGCCCATACAAGACTTAATTTTAGAGAGTTCCCGAGGTCATAGAAGTTAGGACTTGCTTCAATAAAAATTGAAATTTATATGGTGTTTTCAAATTTTCAAAGTTCTTTATGTACATTATTTTACTTAAGATAAAAAAAATTGGTCATACAGATATTACTTTCCCTGTTTTACAGATGAGATTAAGGCTCAGAAAAGTTTACTGATTTACACACAGTCATATAACAAGTCCCTTTCAGAATTGGAACTTGAATTCCACAATCTCTTCATGACAGATGAATCTCTGGCAGGCAGTGACATCATTTCTTTTTTCTTTTTCTTTCTTTCTTTCTTTTTTTGGCACCACATTTGGGGTTAAGTGGCTTGTCCAGAGTCACACAGTAAGTGTTAAGACTCCAGGATTGTGCATTATCCATTGTGCCATCCAGCTGTCCCCACATCATTTCTCTCAGTCTGTTGGGATGCTGGCCATGACCACTTATTGTAGAGTGCTGTGGGAATACACAGACCTGGGAGGGTGCTCAGATCACCAAACTCACTACATGGTGACTTCAGGAAAAACACAATCACTAATGAGGAGTCTCCTCTCCTCTGGGCAGGCAAATCCTTTATGCAATTATCCCTAGTCAGTAAGAGATTTTAAAAGTCTGGCGTTTCAAAGGGAGAGAAGTCATTTCAAGGAAGACTGAAGGGAGAAGGCGGGCTTTGGGTGCCAAAGAATAGAAAGCTCCCGATGAATAGAGGATGCTAAACTCCTTGTGGAGAACTTATTTCCCATTCCTTGGCTCTCTTCTTTCCGCTCCATAGGTTTTAGCTGCAGTAGAGCTGTTAAGAAGAATGCAGCTTACAAAGAGTCTCTGGCTGACATTAAAGTCACATTGCCAATTAAGAATAAGTCTCTAATATGAAGTGAGGAGGGAAGCTAGCAGACTGGAAGACCAGCACTTCACTCAGATCAATAGCTGAGCTGACACTCAGACTAGAGGGCTGATAGAAGTACTGGGGAGGAGAGACATATTCGGCAGATTTCTGAAGTTGTTCAATAGACTGACACAGAGATGGAGCTGATAAATCAATGGCTCTATGGGCAGATGAGATTGATATTTTAAATGTACTGTATATGGAGCTGCTCTACCCAGGAGGACTTGAGAAATCACTGAAGGCACAGGCAGGCAGAGAAACGGAAAATTCTATGGCAAATATATGAGGAGTGTGGGCCTTATTTAAAGGGGAAATTCCTGGAAAACCAATTCAAACTGTGGACTCATAAGCCGCCCCCATCATCCTCTTCTCCACTTAGCTCAGATTATTTTAGTAATTATAGATTAAGTTAATAGTAATGGACCATTTAATGGTGATATTGCAAGGAAAAAACACAGCTATTATTGAAATATTTGAGTGAGGAGCTATGTGTGAGAGAAATTATTCAATTTCATTTACTACAATATATTGTAAATGTTTTATTGATGCTTTCTTTACATTGCTGTCATTTCCCAATACTTATTCCCTCTCCTCTTCCCCTACCCCCAATTCCTTGTAAGGACCCCATTTACTTCCATTATCTTCTAAATGAAGAAGCCCAATCACCAGTCAAACCAGTAGCAATGTCAGCTGAAGAGTCTGAATACAATCTGCCCTCAATTCTCCAGCAATCTTACCTCTCCAGCATGAATCAAGTCCAGAGTCCTCATTCCCTCTCCTGCTCAATTCCACTAGGAACCACATAAAACCCCACTAGATTTTGCTGATTTGGGATGCCCAAATCCACCCACAGCTCCAGGACTTGTCCTGAGGTAGTTCCCTCATTAAAGTACTATCTTGCTGCATATTTCTCTGTATTAGACCTTGGCATCCTGAATATTAAAATTACTAAATCCACAGTGACCATACACTCTCATAACAAAGTAAAGGCAAGCAAAACAAAAGGACACATAGATCGCATCTCAGTATATGCTTCATTCCACATTTATAGTCTATCACTTTTCTACCAAAAAGATGTAATAAATATTTTGGTACATTTCCCTCTATTTTTGAATTCTTTTATGCCCAGTAGTAGTCCTGCTAGGTCAAAGAATATAAACCAGATTAATCACTTTCATAGCACAGTTCCAAATTGTTTTCTAGAATAGTTGGGCCAAATCATGGCTGCAGTGTATTAGCATGTCTATTTTCCTATATGATTTACTAATTCTGTCTTTTATAATTTTTTCCAGTTTGCTGGATATTAGATAAAATCCCAGAATTGCTTTAATTTTTACTTATTAATAATTTGGAACACATTTTTAAAAGTTTTTGATTATTTGAATTTTTTTGAAAATTGTTCATATTCTTGATTATTTATCTATTGGGAAAATGGTTCTTGGTTATATATTTGCACAAATTTAGCTATTTAAAAGTGATATTAGATGTTAAGATTGTTTATCAGTGGATAGTTTTCTTATTAGTCTAGTGATTTTTCTTTTGCTATGCAAATATTTTTTAGTCTTATATAATTAAAATTGGAGGCCTTATCTTTTGTAATGTCCTCTATCCCCTTTCTTATGAAGAATTCAACTCTTTGCCATAAATCTGGAAGGTACCTTTATTGATTCTAGAATAGTTTTTTTGTTTTTAAAAGATGTGGTCTTTATATCAAGTTCATTTCCATTTAGAACTTTTTTTTTCCATTTTGCCTATGATATCTGATGTTGATCTGAGCCTAATTTCTGCCAAACTGCTACACAATCTTTCTAGGAATTCTGATAAAAGAAGAGAATTCTTCTTTTCTGCTTTTTTGGGGTTATTGTGCCCTAGGTAATTGCATTCAAACACTAATGGATCATACTTCTCTAATCATTTATAATTATCTCTTTTTCTATTTAAGATATTAATTCTAAGTAGTTTCACCTTTTCCTGATTTACAATATAGTTTGGAATCTGGTAATAGTAGGTTCCTTTTAATAGTACATATTTTTATTATTTACCTGTATATTCCTGACCATTTGTTTCTACAAATCTGTTGTTGTTTAGTCATTTAAGTCATGTTCTATTCTTCATATTACCTTTTGGGGTTTTCTTTCTAAAGATACTGGAGTGCTTTGGCATTTTCTTCTCTTCATGTTACAGTTGAGAAAACTGAAGCAAAGAAGGTTAAGTGACTTGTTGAAGGTCACACAGCTAGTAAATGTCTGAGGCTAGATTTGAACTCAGGTCTCCCTGATTCCAGGACAGGCACTCTATTTACTGCACCACCTATCATTAAGTAAATCCCTAAATTAACTAAGATTAATTTGAATAATATAATCACTTTTATTTCATGGGCACAGACCAATCATGAATAATGAATACCTCTCCAATTATTTGTCTTCCTTTATTTCTGTAAATAGTGTATTGTAAATTGCACATAAGTCCTGAATATGCTAATCTTACTAAGTTAGCTTAATGATATTTTAAAAGAATTTCCTAGTTGTTTTGAATGGAATACCTCTTCGATTTCTTTTTATTGTGTGTGCATATATTTGACTGCATGCTACAGGATTTCTATTTAGAAAGATGGGAATGAGTGAGCAGTGTGGTAGTGACATTTAATCTTGCCTGTATATTGAAATGAATTGCTTTGATATTTTTGTTGCATCTGTGATATTCTCTAAGTAAAATATCTTATTGTCTATTAAAAAAAGGTTATGCTTTTGCCTCCTTCTTGTTTATGCATATTCTAAAACTATTTTTGGTTGTCTTTTTTTTTTTTAAACATTTCTTAAACCATATCAGATAATTGTGGGAACAATGGACAACCTTGCTTTGTTCCTCATTTCATTAGGTTACCTTCTAGTGTTTTTCATCACAATAATAGTTAATAATGTTTAATAAAGCAATTGTTGCTCATATTAAGAACTTTTTTAAAAATACATAAGTATTATAATTTGTTAAAGGCTTTTTGTGGGGGGCAACTAGGTGGCACAGTGGATAGAGCACCAGCCTTGAATTCAGGAGGACCCAAGTTCAAATCTGGTCTCAGACACTTAACACTTCCTAGATGTGTGACCCTGGGCAAGTCACTTAACCCCAGTCTCAGGGAAAAAAAAAAGGGCTTTTGTGCATTTCTTAATGTGATCAATTTTTATAATGTTTTTGATTGTCAGTAGTATGATTTATCATGTTTATGGTTTCTTCAATGTTGAACCATCTCTCTCAGGAAGAAAAGAATCTGGTTAAAAGTTAATACCTTTTTGAATCTTTTTCTCTAGTTATTGGGCAAAGTATATTCAATACTTTTTCTTCAATATTAATTAGTGAAACTGATTCAAAAGTTGATTTTCTTGCCTTTTCTCAACATGTTTTAGGTACTGTAATCATATTAGTCTCAAAAAGAGGATATATCATCTTTTTTATTTCTGTGAATAGTTTATATATTAGGGATCCTTTATTCTTAAATATTTAATAGATTTCACTTGTAAATCCATCTGGAACTTGGTTTTCTTTTCCTTTGAGAGTTCATTTATTGCTTAATTTCTTTTTATAAGATAGATTTCTTCAGATTCTCTCTTTTCTGCTCATTAATTTGGGTATTTTATAGTTTTTGTAAATATTCATCCTTTTCATTAAATTTTAACTTTGTTGGTATATAACTAGATAAGATAGTTTCTGACAATTTTCTTTAATTACTTTGTTGTGAATTCTTTTCTATTTTGTTAATTTTGTTTTTCTTTTCTTATTCAGAAAATAGCTAATAGTTTGTATTTTTATTGGACTTTAAAAATAGTAGTCTTTTTGTTTCCAATATTTTTTCTTCTTAAATTTTCAGATTTTTTGTATTTGTTAGGAGTTTTCAAAATTTTGTTGATTTTCTATTCTTTTAAAAAAAGTTCTGTATTAAATTAATTGATCAGTTCTTTCACTCATCCAGTGATGTATTTAAAGGCATAGGTTTGGGATACCTAAATGTCACAGTAGATAGAGCATGGACCCTGAAGTCAGGAGGACCTGGGTTCAAATTTGACTTTATACACCTAATACTTAGTAGCTATGTGATCCTAGGTAAGTCACTTAACCCCATTTGCCTCACCACAAACAAACAAAAAAGATATAGCTTTTCTCTAAAGGCTATTTTTATATACTTTGGTATTTTATTTCATTGTTATTATTTTTAAAAATATGACTATTATTTCTTTCTTTTGTTTTTTGACACTCATTCTTTGTGTTCATATCATATAATTTCCATTTAAATCTGAATCTCTTCTTTATATTTCTTGCACTGATAGAGATTATTATTGCATCATGACTTATAAAATTGGTATTTTATATCTTTCATGCTGCATTTGTAAAATTTTAATGATCTAACACAGTCACTTAAAACAAAAGTACTATATAATACTATTCCCTAAGATTCATTTAATAATCGACAATTTTCATATATATATGTATATGCATATAGTTGATATATATTGATATATATACACATATTGAATATATTTTAATGTTTTGTTCATATCTTTTATGTAGGAGAGGCAGCATAGTGTACTAGAAAAAGCACTGGACTTAAAGTCAAAGCACCTGAGTTTAAATTCAAGCTCTGCAATATATTTACTATTTGTGTGACTTTAGACTAGTCACTTGATCTTTCTAGCCCCTAACTTCCTAGGTCCATATAAATAGGTTAGACTAAGTGATTTCTGAATCTTCCCTCTGAAAGTGCCATCCCATAACTGAAAAAAAAAAACACCCCCAAAACTCTCAGCTATATTATTCAGCATTTGAGAAATGTGTTAAAGTTTCAAATTGCTTTCATTTTACTACCTATATCTTTTTGTATGTCAGATTTTTCTTTAAATATCTAGATCTATGACATTTGGGTTTATATGTTAAATATATAGTTTCATCGTCTGTGGCTTTTAAAAGGCTAAATATTTCCTGCTAATCTAGCTTAAACACATATATGCATACACACATTTGTATTTGTTCATATATTTTTCCTGTGTATGTTTTTGAAATCATGATGACT